>NW_020956705.1:2920-64870 GCF_003031625.1 Empidonax traillii | reverse complement strand
GAAACTGACTGAAAACAGATCCTGGCTGGGACGACCAGGAACTTCGAGGTAACTGGTGGCATTGAAAAAGACGGGCACTGTATGTGGCTCCACGCAAGAAAAACTTAAATTTCCCTAAGTAAAACACAAAGAGAGAAGCAAAAAATATAAGCCAAATTGTAAGATTCCACTAAATTCATAGTATCTTAGAGAAGTATTCTAGATTTCATTCAGCCTAGAGACCACTCTGATCAAGGCATTTTGCATATAAAGATGTGCTATTAATATTATTGTTACTGTTACTATTATAATGTTGTTGCTGATTTTTCTGTTGTTTTTTTTTTTTTCCTAGCAGTGGCCCCATTATATTTTGTACTTTACCTATGCAAAATAAAAGGCAGACTTTGCCCTGAAGAGCTGCAATCTAAGACTTGAATGAAAACATTAATATTTCCAGATCAAAGACAAAGAAATGGATTACAGATAAACTTGGGTTGTCCACGGTCACCATAGAAACCAATGACAGAGCAGTATTTATAAAAATGAGTCCAGCTTTCCAAATAGCCTTACATCATGTGTCAATCAATACAATACATAAGGTTGGGAAAGAAGGGTTTATAATACCTCACGAAGAGCCAGCCTCTCTGTTATGTTTTCTACTGGGTAATACTACATAAACTTTCATTTCAAGAAGCAGAAGGCTTCAGGATCATGAGCAACACCAAATATTTGTAGTAAGTAAATAATTTTCCTTGTAAAAGAAACTACAGTACAGTTTTCACACTGTAAAATTTTACTCTTCAGAAAATTGACAAAATCAAGTCAACTTTATTGATTTACAAGGCTTTAAAATACATCTGTAAACAAGACTAGAATTAGGGATGTGAATTTTTCACTCTGGTTCTCGTGTCATTTCTCACAAAAGACCAAAATGGTAAGATGCATTGCCATTCCTTTTCCTTAGAAATCGTAAATAGTTTGTGGCAATCTATGTCCAGAATTAACTTTTAAATGCATCAATGCAATATAACAGGAAACTCTCTCTGCTGAAGAATTCCAAGGCTATGTGACAAAGTGGTTCCTGTCCTGTGGTTAGGTTTTCTGATGCCCTGTTGCAGGTGAAAAGTATGCGGTAATTTTAGTTCTATTTGGGAAGGAAGAATTATATCTGATGCAGTATAGAAATTGTTACTATGATCAAGACTGCAGTTCCTTTGATATTTATTTGTACATTGAGAAAAATATTAAGGCTCCAACAACACTTTTGGAGGTACATAGATGTTTAGAGATGAGGCCCACTTAAGCATGGTTCAGAATCCCAACAGGAGTCACTCAACATCTTTATTGCATAACTATTTTTAAATGCTGTATTACTGACTTCCTGATATAAGCTTTTATGTCACATTTTTGTATTCATAGTGTATAAATGCATCTGAGGGAAGGTGGAGAATTTGGAAGCAAGGTAAGAACTTTGTGTTTAAAAATGTGTGGGAGAAAAGACCTAAATAAATTTTTTTAAGAAGTAATTATTTTTAATTGGAGGTGGGCTGGATGATGTCAATACACAAGCTTAAGCACTCATTTCCTGATGTCCAAACCCATCACTTTTTAAAAGAACATCACATCAGAAAACAATTGATCTGTGTCATAACAAGATATAACCTGTATGGCTGGTTCATCTTCTTATATAGAATTCCCATGTAAAAACCAAATTACAAAAATAATATTTTTTGCTGGAGCACTCAGATAGATGCTTTGATTATTCTGCATAATAGACTCTATTTCCTATAGAACCTCAGAAGTTATATGCAGTCTACCTATAAAGACCAGTAGAATTAGTAGTAATTACACTATCAGGTTGGCAGCTTCCATGATCAATTCAGGAATACTGATGTTTTCAGTAATCTGAAACTAAAGAAGAGATTTTTTTAAATTGATCTCCTAGATTTGTTCCTAAACTTTATGACAAAACCTCAGCATTACAAATCATGTTCTTTTAATGCACCCAAGTTCCATGGATAGAAAAAAAAACCCAAGGAATTAGGAAAATAAACTAAAGAAAGCTTTTGAATGACTGTGTGATGGGAGAAATTACAGCTACTTTATGGGTAAAAGCAAAAGACTTCTGTGCTAAGCTGCTTGACTATTCTGTATTTTTTGTGGGTTTGGTTTGCTCTATGTTTTGGTGGGGTTTTTGTTTTGTTTTAGGGGGGGGAGGGGTGTTTGGTTTTTTTGTTTTGGTTTTTGTTTAGTTGTTTTTCCTTTGGTTGGGGTTTTTGTTTGCTTTTTTTTTTTGTTTTGTTTTGTTTTTTGGAGGGGGGTGTTATTTAAAGGTTGCCTGGAGATTTTAATTTTACGTTTTCAGCCAACAAAGCGTTAACTCAAAATAGTTAATTTGCTTGTGGTGAATAGTTCTAATCAAACCATTTCAAAGCGTGCATCAGAATACATTTGGTTAAACCACAAATTTAACCTACACTAAAAAAAAATTAGGTGGAGACTGACTGTAACCCTTGGTTATCAGTGTAATGTCACTCTCTGGATTATAAACAACTTCTGTTACATAGTTAAGGCAGTGCTGTGTAGACTGAGAAGGCAACAGCATTTTTTAAGAGATGACATCTCATGGTTCAGTCACAGATACCAATTAAGAAGTGCTCAGAGAGCGCTCTGTTAGACATTTTGAGTTTCTTTTGCTGCCTTGTTACTGAGAGGAACTAACAATTTCCTTGTTACAAGAAGGCTTTTATCCAATTGATACTCTGCTGTCATCCTGATGTTTTGGATACTTGCATGTATAACACCTATTAATGGTAGTGGCACTGAATGCATTCAAATCCTCTTTCACATCACAATGAATGCATTTCCCACAGACAGCCTAGCTGCATAAAAAGTTTCTGGAGGAAGTAACACACAATTCTAATTTCTTTGCTACTTAGCATTTTCCCTACTGAGCTATTCAGATTAATATGAACTGGATTATTGATTCCTTCTATGATTGTAGTTCACAAGATGACTCCCATTTTAAGTACAGTCCATCTAAAATAGATTACTCACTAGTTCTAGGTCAAGAGTTCAAATTAATCTGCGGTTTGTGTCTATAATAGTCTCCCCATTTTTCAAAGAAAATGAGATCCTTTTCTGTAGATTCAGAGTGACTTGCTGAATAGTTCTCTGGGCAATGACATCTGGAAGCCCAATATACACTGTGCATTAATATTGAAACTGTTGGTCTTATCGGAGAAGTTTTCAAACTACATTGATAGGAAAAAGGCAAAAATACCTGTTTTTATGTAGCTTGAGCTTTGTATCATGATCTTTAATCTGTATGGCAAATCAGGTTTGTGTTTACTTCTTATAAATCAATTTTGCCTATCCAAATTCAAATATTAACCCTTGCATAAATACTACCGGGTCTTAAAACCTTTCCCAATTAATAAACCTACTGGCTGAATAGGTAGTTTCTAAAAGAGAGGCAATGAGTTTATTTAGACTACGTTGCCTGCTAAATCAGGATGGTTCATACAGGAACAGACAAAGAACTGTATGCTAATGTTTTTTGTGTTATTTCTGTATCTTATCAAAATAGCTTATTATATATTTTTGAGATTAACAGGATGTTTGGTTAATATAAATAATTTAAATAAAACACTCAGCTTAAATTTGGATATGATTCCACTCAGTAATACGTGGCATAGGAGACGCAGAATTGGGTGGAACATAAACCTAATGAATGTAAGGATGGAGAATAGCAAATACGATTCTCCTCAGCATTTTTCAGTTACGGGCTTTAAAACTGAAGAGACTGCTCTGTAGAAACTAAATACAATTAGCATTCACATTGCTTGCCCTTAATATACCGCTAGGTAGGAAAATCTGATAAAATGACTAAATTCCTAAACTCACATTTCTCTGTACTAGTTCTTGTTAACTGCATATCCTAGTCTTTTCTCAGTATTGGTACAAGGGTCAACATTATTCATTTATACAAGGTAATGAAAGCCCTAGAAAACTTGTTATATTTTACTAGAAAACATGGGAAATATGGATTCAAAATTTTTCACTAGCATGTTCCCTTTTTCTGTTTTAGTCCTGAGTCAAGATGTATGCAGAAGTTAGAATCTACTGTGTAGTCAACCACTGCCAACTCTTGTTCACAATTTGATTCAGGAGAAAAGCAGACACCTGACCTTCTCTGTCTCAGCTGATCTTTTACCCATGACTCTCTTTTGACTCATTTGTGAGAACAAATCAGGCTCCACCGATAAAAATGATAACTGCTCAAGATCATTCCTCTGCCTTGTTCTTAAGAGCTCTTGACATTTTAAATGTTACAAAAGACTCACAAACATTTTTTCCCTTATTCTTACCCTCTAAATAAAACAAATATAGTACTGAAGTCAGAGTTTGACTGAATTTTAAATTTAAAATATTTTTCATTTGTCTTTTCACTCTTACTCTTCAATAAATTTAAAAGATGTATGGAGGTGGTTTTTTGCTCATAACATGCATGAGATATTATTTCATTTAATTTTTTCATAGACAAATTATCATAATCTTATAATCTCTGATTCTCTGGGCCTCCTCGTTCTGTAATATTAACTTTTCAAGTCCCTTTCACTGTGTGACTTTTGAAATCCAAATATCTTCATCTAAGAATATTATTTTCTTCTGTCTCACACCTCTTTAAAATCCTCCTTTCCTCTGAATTTTTTCCCTCTGTTATGATATTCTCATCACCACACAGCTTACTTTGTGTTCACCTTCATACTTTTTTCTGTCTCGCCCCTCTTTGGGGCAAGGTGTGACTACTGTTATGGGTTTGTACATGTCCTAAAATGGAGTTTTGATCCCCGTTGGATTGCTTAAGTACCACCGTCATAACAATGCTTGGCAACAACAGTAGTTTCAAACAAGTCTATTTTTGCATGCTAAATCAGGCTAAAAATCAGGAGGAAAAAAAGGTTTTGTAAAAAAAAAAAAAAAAAACATAAAAATTCATCTTGATTTAGAGTAAAATTGATTTTGCTTTTGAAGGGCTGAAGCAATTCAAGTAATTCTACTGAAAACAAAGGTCACTTCTATTTTTATAGCCAATCTCAGAATTGGAAATCAAAAGAATCATCAAATTAAACTAGCATTCCATAACCTCTCGATGTAGCACTAATATTGTCAAAGCTTCTTTTGAGGATTTTACTTTCATGTTACAGGCAAGGGAATTTGAAAAGGAAAGAAACAAATGAAAACAAGAGTGAGGATTTTTCAGAGACTTGACAGGTCTGCTAGCTATGGCTAGGATTTTAAAGGATAGGATATGCAATACAGGAACCTCTTAAGTAACACTTCTGCTCAGAAAGAGGCTTTAAGATTATGTCCTGCTACCTTGCAGTGGGCTCAACTGTGCAAAATGCAAAGATGTACAAAGATCTTTTTCTAAATCAGGCATCAATCTCTGAAACCATGGTTATATTACAGCTGAAAATACCCTGCAGGAAGTAAAGCACAGGCAATTTTGAAGAAAAAAAACAAAAAAGTCCTCAAAGATACAGGAGTTCATGAGAATGGGTTTAAAAAAAAATCTAAAAATGGAGTCTTATTGCATGGTGTAAATATCATGCTCTTTGTCCTTGACACCACTGAAGAAATTCCTGTGCAGAAACTGTTACTGAGTTTGTATAGTCAAACAACACATATTCAAAATTCTCCTGGACCATTTAGCCCTAGCATTCATACAATTGAATGGAACTTCAGTTTTACTATCCAAGGAGCAATTAAATGTTAGTCAATCTTTTGCATGACATCATCACGGTGTGTGTATAGCTTTACTCTTTATTATATCAAGAGAAAAGCAAGAGTGGAAATCTGCGTATTTTTAGCAGGAATTAGTGAAGGCTGTAAGTTTGTACTGAAGAAAGCCTTGAAAAGTTATTCAAACCATCTCAAACTCATGGCAATAATACCTTTATTTTTTACCCATATTGCCTCATATGCCAGCAAGTAGTTTCAGGAACAGATTTTTAAAAACTTAAATAGATAATAAGTGAAGTACATTTTTAATCACCCTGCCCATAAAGCCACAAGTGTGAACATGAAAGTACCTATGAACACTTAAGCAAGATCAAATATAGAAAAAAAAAGTTAATAATAAGCTCTGCAATGTTAATAAGTGAAACAATCATTTTAAACTCTAATATCTTGAGGCTTTTCAGACTTACCAGAAAAGCCTGTAAAACCTTCCCCTTCCAAAGACTTTTGCACTCCAACTAGCTCAGAAGGAATGGAATATACCAGGATTAAAAGCCACAAGAAAGCTGCAATGAATTTAATAATTAATCTTGTCTGCACTGGTTTTGGACTACTATAATTTGAGAAGAAAAGAAATAAGTACTTACTGGTTCAGTTGATATTCTTTTAAAAAGTAGTTATCTGATACTAATTTAGCATCAGGTAACAGTAGTTATCTGGTGTTAATTTTGGAAATATGAAACAAGACCCCAGAAGGGGTCTCAGATATGATGATGAGGGTGATAATAATAATAATAGTAATTCATAAATGCATGTAAAATAAGATTTTTGGGTTTGTAGTAAAACTTATTTTGTGTTCTATATTATTCCAGTATACTACAAGGATATCAGCTACACACACTCATTAACCTTCTAGTATTCTTTAGAAGGAGAAGAGGAGGTATGGATGACCATTAAATTTTGCTCTTACCACGTTTGAAGGTTCCAATTTCTTCCTCTTGGCAAGGTCTGTGATATTATTGCCATTGTAGTTGATGCTCTCCATGCAGCCTTTGAAATTTTTCCTACTGTTAGAACTTGGCTTCCCAGAAAAAGGCATGCCTCCAAAGGTTATCTATGAATGAAACAGAAAATGGTGTACAGTTGCTAGAAGGCAAAGACTTTTAAATCTATTTACTGTAGACACATTTGTTCTCCTTGAATACTCAGACGTGGAAAATGAGAGACTGGCCCACACTGTTAATAGAAAAAGGGTGTATTAGAAAAGCACTGTAAAAGGAGGAAAAAATCTGTAATGAATTTGTGATTGCAAATATTTATGGTAGGAAATCTCAAGTATTATTACAATTGTCCAAATTGTGAACAGACACACATCAAAGTTGTTCATATATTAACTGTTCTTCTCATTGCTACCAGACAATATGCATTTCAAACAAAGAAACTGGCATAAATGTCCATCCCAGTATTTTTTCTAAACAAAAGTAGACATGAAATTAGCCAGATAATCTGATTCAAATGATTCATTCAGCTCTAACCACATGACAGAGCTCAGAATACAGCACAGCAGTGGTGGGCTCCAATACGGTATTATTATTTTCCCTTATTTCTTATGTATCTGCTTTATCTAGAAGAATTTACAGAATCACATATGAATGCTATCCCCTGCTAGACAGAGGGATCTTCTGCTACCAAGAACATGCTTTTACGATGCAGTTATAGTCAATGAGGAGTTACCACATGCCTTAGCAGGCCAAATCAGCTGCATAAAGAAGATGAAGACAACCACTCAAAGACTTGGATGTGACAAAATAGAAAAGAATTTTGTAGAAAAGAAATTAATAGCAAAAAAACCCATATACCATGGCAGTAAGTTAAGAGCAACTTACAGGATTATTTTTTTTTTACCTTGAAAATGCAATCAGAACTAATGTTTATTCCTCTTTTGTGTTAACTTTTCTGAAAGAGATTAACCTAGAAACTATTTTGTCTATGAGAAGTTGTTTTGATTCTTTCAGGTTAATCCACTGTTAATTACGAAGGTAACAGACATAAATTTATTCTGATGACTGACTCCAAAACCAGTGAGATAATTGAGAGGAAAGAAAGGAGAAGAGGTTAAGGCTCTTGACTTTATACGAACCACAGAAACACATACACACACACTCAAATAAATTCCTTTAGCACAGGGGATCCATGTAAATGGAGAACGAAATGTGCCTTTGAGAACTGCCAGTGATGTCTCTCACTGTCAGAGTGGATGGGAAGTTGACAACTGAATTCTACTGCTACTACGGATAAAGTTATTCTATGGAATATATTTGTTATGTAAATATGTTCCATTTATATATGTATATATGTGTGCATATATATGTGTGTATACAAACACATATACACGCAAAAATTTCTCAGCTCTGGAGTATGGCATTCAGCCTAACTTTTTCTGTAGCTCATTCACTTTCATAAAATCTATTTATGTGAGTTTTCAGCAGCTCAATTCAGATTTCCAGTTCTCAATAAGTAATAGAGGTACGGGCACATTTGCTCGTTATTTTCTCATTATACCTTCTAGAAAAGAATTTATTCATAAAGACTTGTTGGAATATAAGTAAATATTTGAATCTGCAGCATTTACAATCATAAGTAACTTTCTCAAACATTCATATGTTCTCGATCAAAAGATTGTTTGTAAAAATTTAAATACAGAAGTTAATTCAAACTTTTTCCCGTTACATCATTTTGATTCCTTCTCACTGCTTAAAAAGTTGTAAGGGTAGAAATTGCATATTTGGCCAACCACATTAATTCTCATTAGAAACAGCAAAGACTGCAAGTAAATATTATATAAACTTTGCAATAATCAATATGCTGAACTTCATTTAACAATTCTGAGGCACTGAACAAGTTCATAATTCTAGAAGTTGGAGTGTAATCCAACAACAAATCCACATTTAATTATTACCCACAGTTTTGTGAATTAACCTGGATGATTAAATAAGTTTTCTTACAACTTCCCTAACTCTCTATTGCTTCTTTATAAAAAGAAGCTACTGATGCCATATTTGTAAAAATACAAGGAAGTATCTACCTAAGACAAGACAGATCAAGACCCATATTAGTAAAAATTTCTAATCTGCTTCATTTGCTAAAAATAAATATTGTCATCACAGAATAAAGCTTTCTGATTCAAGTGCAAAATTATCACCTGAGTGCAATAACAGATCATACAATACTTTTAAAAAATCCACTTCCTTGTTAGAGCAGCTGCTTTTAGAGATTTTAAAAGTCATATATGCCGAGCTTGCTGAATAGCACAGATCTCACACTTAAAAAAAAAAAAAAGGCTAGGATGAATGTTACTCCAGATGGGATTTGGTAGGCTAATGAAGAGAAACATAATTTACACTTAGAAGAGAACACCATTGGAAAGAAAATTTCAGGAAAAGTAAGAGAAGAAATACTTAAAACAGAGGAACGAAAAAAGTACCAAAACATCTTAAAGTATGTTAGTTTTTTTTTCTTATTGGACTTATGTCTATAAAGCCAATTTGAATGAAAATAAAGAACTTTCACTGTCTACCTCATAATCCAGGTCCAGGTAATCAAATTCCCCATTGGTTCTGAAGTGCTGCATGTGTCTGTCCAGGGTGAGATTGATGTTTCTCCCGTGGCGCTCTATGATGATGGAGTGCCAGTGGTGATCGTCCAAGAGGCTGCCTGTCATCACAGATGTGTGACCATAAATGGAGCCAAGCTGGTTGCTGCCTGAGAACAGAAACAATAGCAATTCTCACCTCATCCCAGTCAGACAAACATTTTCGCCTTGCTCTGTCAATATTTCACCTGAATCATACCAGACACACAATAAACTGGAGGAAGTCAGTCTGCTATGAAGTTGAGTTCTGCCCAGTGGAGAGATGCTGCCTTAAATACAAATAGCTGGACCAAATAAAGTAAGTATCTGATCACTGAATTATATATCTATTAATAAATATATGTATGAATTCATGATAGCAGTTGTTTGGAGGCAAATCAGGGAAGCAATATCAACTTTTAATTGTAAAATTGTTTTCAACTATGTGTTTTCTGCGTTTTCGATCCTGCACTACGGAAATAAAAACCTGGGCCGTGTCCTGAGCTGCATTGGAACTGTACTGATTTATGACTACTGAGGAGGACATGGAGTCTGATAAGAATCTTTGGCAACAATGAGCCTTTTAGCCTGAGTTCTGTGTTTGTGGCCTCTGCCAGTACAGTATACCAGCGAGCAGATAGGAAAAGGCTCAATGCAGACTGAGCCAACAGCAGCAAAAAAAAAATCTTGTGCTAATACAGCTGATTTCAGTCTCTCCTCCTGCCGCAATCTCCCTATTCTGGAAGTCAAACTACCAGCAAGAGTACAGTTTTGCAATTCTCTGCCCTGTTATCCAGGATGGGGGCTGCCAGTGCAGCTGTGCTAGTCAGAGATCACATCTCGTTGCCATCTGACTGACATAGCTAAGCCAGCAAAGGTTGATAGCATGGATCTGAACTGAAGCAGCAAATGACTAATTCAGCAGTAAGTGTAAAAAATTGCTGCACTGCCCAATAACTCAGTGCAATCTTCCATGTTGTGAATGCATGAGGACCTAAAGCATTTCTGAGGCTGAGAATTTCTTACCATCAAGTACACCTGCAACTCAGACATTAAGGTTTGTGCACGTTGATAATACCTTCTGGCAAATCACACTTCTGTGGCTTAAGACATTACTTGCCTACAAATGACCATACTGCCTTTATGCTGAAGGTCACTGATCCTGTTGGTTAAAAGGTAAAATAAAGTTGCATGCTTGTTGTTGAGCCTCAGTTTCTTCAATGCAAAGTCAAATCCAGTGCAAAGCGAAATCGAAATCCACCTCTGACTCCCCTGATTTTTGAAACTAAATCACTGAATCTCACCAGGCACGATGAATATCCTTTTCTACTGACTCTAGTGCAAAGACAATACTCTCAGACGGGAAAGAACAATACTATAAAGTATTTCTTCTGTTTATTGAGTGAGTGTGTGTCACAGGGCCTAGTCCCATTTACCAACCTGGTGATTTAGGAACATCCTCACCAAGCACATATATGGAAGTTATCACAGCTTATAAAGCTGAACTGAATACAGACTGAACTAAATACAGAGGAACTTGAAATGAATGGGTTACTGCTGCAACTAAAATTGTTAAGAATACATAACTACTATAGGAATATGTACTTTCTTCCTCATCATCTGTTCATGTTGATTGTTATAAAGAAAGCAGGACAGAATGTTATTGGAAATAAGTAATATTCAATGTAAATAATGAATGGAACAATATTCTCTTCACATGTCTGTAACAGAACTAAGGAAGGTTGCATGAAATCTTTTTCTAGGATTCTTTTGTTTTAAGGAAAAAAATACCTGGAACCAGATAAATGTTGGTTTGTTTTTTTTTTTTCATAATAAGTGTACTTTATAAATCCAGTGACTCATGAGCCTGTAGTCTTTAACTGGGAGGGAAAAAAGATGCTGGAGCTAGAGTAACATATACAAGATTTCATCATAAGATTGCCTGACAAAGCAGTCTTTCTCTTTTCCTTTCTTAGTCCTACTTCACAGACTCTAGGAAGGCTGCTGAAAGTCATGTGGCCTGTAGTTTCCTAGACTGATACTATTTTTTTACTGTGAGGTTTTTAAAGGTGACCTTTGTTCTTCTAGAAGTGATGACAGTGTCCTCTCACACAAAGCCACAGCTGAGGCCAAATATAATTCTAGCAAGCTTTTTGTTTGTTTGTGTAAAGGCAATATATTGCTGACTCTGCTTTTCTGTGTGATTTTGTTTTCATAGTATCTCACATGGAGTAAAAAAGGAGAGAAGAAAACTCTCAACATATAGAAAAGAAATTAACAATATTTTCACCAAATTATCTTATTAAATGATGTCTTACCCTATTCCTGCGGGAAAGAGGATGAAATATTTTGACCTTAAATTTTTGTGGGACTGTTAAAAACTACCACAAAACTAAACGATCAAAGCATACCTAAATTTAAATTTAGAACAAGTTTGGCTTTCTTCAGTTCCAAGGTGATGTAGTCCCCTTGCTGTCCTTCTCCGTGGAAGATTACACCTTCGCTTTCAGAGGTCTTAAATTTCAGAGAGATGACATCTTTCAGTGTTTTCATTTTCTTGTTCCTGAATCTGTATGGTAGCACTACGTGGCCATCAAAATTGATAACATCAGCCCCTAAAGAAAAAAAGCAAATAACATTGCTGATGAATGATTATATATTCTTGTGGAAAAAATAGACATGCCATATGCAGATTGTACCTGAAGAGAATAAAAAGTGTGCAAGTGTGATATGCATTGTAAATACATTTTCTCCACCATAATACTATAAGAAGTAGGAACTAGGCAGAACATAAATTGAATCCACAGAATGTAAAAAAAAGCAGATTTGGGAGGACAAATACTACAACTGTACTCACATACTTTTGCTTTCTCTCAAATATTGTTTCTGCCATGCACGTTTTCCTAATTATAATTGAAAATGAAAGACAAATTTCTGAATGGTCAATAATAATTCATTTTATACCTCTTTATAATTCAGTACGGGTATCTGTAAGGACTATGAAGAGTAAAACATGAACCCAAAGAAAATGCCTGGCAATTTTAGACTGTATGTAAAAACATGGACCTAAGTCTTGGCTAATTCAGGAAGTTGTGGATAAGTTAGTTTTGAGAAATAAAAAACACCAAACTGACCTCTGAGCTAACTTTTGTGCTAGGTTTGGTTTTATTCAAAATATGTGAAGAAAACTGAGGGATGCAATCATTTAAGATCAATCCAATACTGATATTAATATTACATAACGACACTACAAAATTTCTTCTTGTCTTATTTTCATGACTTAATCTCTACTCTAAAGAATGAACACCTATTTTCCAGATTTCTCTGGATGTTGAATCCACAGTAAAAATACCTGCAGAACTTGTCTCAATTCAAGAGATGTACTTAATACTCTGCTGAGTATTAAATCTTGTAATTTAAGCCAAGCTTGGTAAAAATTTTCAGAGATACATATCTCTAAAAATTTATACAGATTTGTTTAAGAAATCCCCTTTGTAAACTGCTAACTAATGATCAATCACCAGCGTCTTAGCTACTATTTGTACGAGCATTTTATCCTCACTGTTCACAAGTATCAATCTTTATTGTTAGTAACTAACAACAACAGTTATTAAGTAAAATTCTTAAAAAGGAATTAATAAAAAATTCAACTAAATCTGATTTTTGCCTGCTTCTGTGGGCTACTCTTCAGTGACTGCTTGCAAGTTGTTAAAATTCCTAACTTGCTTTTGCTATTATGGTGACAATTATTTTAAATCTTTCAGCTCCTTTCAAAAACAAAGATACAAACACATTTCTGTTGTTTAATTACCACAGAAGAATCTTTTAAAACTCAATTTAAACACTATATGACTGCATGTATTTCAAAATTTGAACTTATATGGCTAAATGTTCCTAAATCTGCAAAGACTCATGATGAAATAATAAACTTTGATCCCCTTACTGTTTGTTCCAACTAAATGGTGAAATTCTACTCAGATCATAAAACATAAGCATTACAAACTGAGTGCAATACCCCATTATTATTAATATTAAATATATGTGCATATTGTCAGAATGCAGCCATATATATATTAGAAATATCACTCTTTTTTATAAAATATATCTTACAATACACATTTCCATAATAAATATGTATTAAGCTCTGAGCGCAACTAAAAGTCTCAGCCTGATCTTGTTATTCTGAATGACAGATTCCAGGAGTCTGAGTCAGCTCAAAATTAAATATCAAACTGGTATGTTGTATTTGTGGTGCAACAAATCCATTTAAAAGTTATCAGGACATCTTTTCAGGTATAGATGCAGATGCTTTCAGAAGCAACATTACAGGATTTCAGAGGGGTGGTTATCTTGTATTTGCTTGTAACTCAGGTAAATCCACTACTTCTGGAATTAGTCCATTTTTTTTAAGAAAAAAAAATTTGTTAGAAAAATACTGTAACAAAGATTACACCAACCTGTTGGTTTTGCTGTCAAGAGATGCAAGAAATTAGTTAATGAGATTTTCGTATGTAGTTTTTGGAAAAGAACTTTTAGAAAAAAATGAAGTCTTTATAAAAAAATTAGCTACATTAAAATCACTATTTTATCACAAAAATCATACTTTTATGTAAAGCAAATTTGCTATAGAGATCGTACTCTTTTGAATCTACATAAAACTGCCTTGCAAAAATGCTACAAGTGAAAGAAAATTGATGGACGTTACAGCTCAAGCAACCTTCATACCAAATATACATCATAAAAAGGTGATTCCTCTTACATTGTCAGAGATTGTCTTCCATTGAAATGTGTTAAATTTACTTTCTGATGGTTATAGGGGGGGTATATCGTCTTTCCCCTAGGGCCAGCTGGTACTACGATGTAACATCTGCAAAAGTTACTGTAACAGTCAGGCACCTGATCGAGAGCTGATCAGGACATTAACTTGACTTCTGTGGGTTTATGGATTCCACGCCCGTGGAAAGGCAAGTACCACTTCTGTACCTACGTCACAGTTGCAGTTATGCATATGTGTTCTGCCCATCATTCATCGAAGGAAATTACACACTTTAACAAGGCTGAGTACAAACGGCACATTTTTCCAGAACTTGTCCCTGAATCGCCATGTTTTGAAAAGCATTCAATTAAAGAAAGAAACTGGTCTGCATGCTAATTCAATCACCTAAAGATTACATAGCAATTATGTTTAAGAGTTATCATACGTAGACTGTGGTAATGACTCGTGTTCCAACTATGATGACACTCAATTATTTAATATCATGATAATCACCATGGTGCAGAATGGTACTTAGACAGTAAATCATATAATTCCTATCATTGCAGTGTAAATATATAATTTTTCTCATCCTTAGCCACTCATCTATCAGCATTAGTAGGAAAGGGACTTAAGCCATCACAAGGCACATTTACCTGCATTCAGTGACATGTGACTGTTCTCAGAGCATACTGCTTGCAATGGAGAAGTCATTTTTAAGAAAAGATAAAATGAAAAAAAGAGAGAGAAAGAGGAGAAAACGCAGAAAGGTGGGGGAAGAAAAACTGAGAATTTGGTTTTTAATTATACGTAAATAGGAAGTACAGATCTGATCGCTTTCAATTTGTTTTCTGCCCTGCTGGGTTTGCTATTATATGGGTGGATTAGAAAATACTGCTGACACAGTACAAATATAACACCACTATCAATTGGTTAGGTAGATATGTTAGGCTTTATCCCATTATATGTCTGAGATGCACATTAAAAACACCTCTTAGCTAATGGCATCATCAATTTTCCTCTAAAAAATAATCAAGTCAGAAAGCATTGCAAAGATTGGCCTGGAACTGGATGACAAATGCGACCCCATTCCCAAATCTCAAAGAAAAACAAATCACCAGTCCCAGGTCTTTATATCTATTCTTTTGTTCTGTACTTTTGGTTACAGGTAGGATTTGGTAACATTTGACCAGGGCATCAAATCTGCTTTGAAGATGTTTTATTTGATGCTGCAAAATAATTTACTGAATAATTATAAATAAAACCCCCCAAATCAGACTCAAGCTCCAGAACTTTTCTATTTCTTCCCTTTTTGGGGAAAGAAATATAACTGTCCTCAATGTCATCATGTGAAGAAAGAAGAAGTGTTCATGCACAATGACTCAGTACTGAGACTTCCTCACAGCTAGTTAGTTACTTTGATCAAGGTACTGCCTGGAGTTACTAAAAATCCCTGCTACCTGACACAGTAAAATAACAGTGATCAGAACAAAGCAGAACAGCAAAGTGCTGTCCAGAAAAAGGTTTACCATACAGTGAACAAAAACCACGGCAATATGTTTCTCCACTTAAATTGCAAATTTAACATGTACATATATTTTTAAAGTGCTACTGATCTCTGAATGATTGACTCTTCAAAGCCTGTACAGAATATTTCAGTGGGATTCAAGATGCAAAACTTCTGTACTACTGACACACAGCGACCTTCAGTGATATTCTCACTCTGTTCTCTCTCTTTCATTACTGCATCTGCTTAAACCTTCTGTTTAGATTAAATGAATTTTAGGGAAAAGATTTTCACTATTAGCATTCTTTTCTTAGCCCATAATGTGAACCTTTCATCTGATGTAATAGCAGTATAATAATAGATGGCATTAACCATACACTGAGCATCCATCATATGAAAATATCAGAGATGCATCAAAGCATCTCTGGTTGGGCCAAAGTGTTCCACATCTGTAGTTTCACTTGTTGTAGCTGTTGGTCAGAGGTACTAAAATATCATTCTGAGAAACATAAACAATGTATTATTTACGTATTTTAACAGCAAATACATATGCTTTCTTCTAACAAAGCAAGGGATAAGGCTCAAAACATACCAAAACCAAAAAAGATATATAGAGAGAAATTACTTCAGAAAATTCTAATCTAGTTTTCCAGTAGTTCTATATACTGTCAACATGATAGCATGTTGAATTTGCCACTGGAGTCTTTGCAGCTTGAGCCTCAATGGAACCAAGTTAGCTGAGTTCACGTTAGAGATGCATTGCCACATTTCATTGCACCAAAAAAAAAAAAAAAAAAAAAAATGAGGCAGCCATGGCCCAGCACAGCAGTCAAAAGATTATCTCCTCTTTTATGTTTTCTTACAATGAGGCAGAGAGCCAAAGGTACCATGTCTGAACATTGCCTTCAGGCACTACAGCCCAGCTGTTAAGGACATGGGCAACTCCGTGGCTTGAAGTCTGCCACAGCAAAGCTGACACTGTCTTTACTCTCTTTTTCAAAAGCCAATGCATCTGCCACAAAGGTGAAAAATCCGCAGCCTAATGCAGATAGCAATGTACCTTGCATATACGATAACCTATACCACTTCATATTCTAGAAGGATATGATGAAGGGAAATGAATCTTAAGTTTCTTTGCCTGCTTAGCTTCCAGACCACTGAATCTGAATCCTGGTGTTATCTGTCAGGTGATGGGAATGCTTGAAAGAGAAAAAATACCTTTGCTAGGAGGTGTGGAACTAATTCCTTGCTTTTCTTTATGTTAGGTATAATGTATAGATAGCAATGCAGTATCAAAGTAGCGAAGTGCTTTTTGTCAGAGTGTATTTTTAACTCTTTTCTTGGGTAAAAGACACAAACTTCACCTTGTATTTTATTTCCCTGCCAGAAACTCTGAAAATAAATCTGTGAGGAAGTATTCCCTAAGGTGGTGAGAATGCTGTGCCAAGTTCTGAGTTCAATAACCACTGAAGATATACCAACAGCCCTCAGTACTTTTCTTTTTTTTTTTTTTTTTTTTAATTTCAAAGCACAGGCATTTTTTCCTATTACTACTAATCATTATTGTTATTATAATGCAGGTATATTACCACTCATTTTGCTAGTTCTTGTGCAAATGTCTGTAAATATGTAGTTCTTCGCCATAATTTTCTGTCTAATAAAAGTCATCCTGTTTCCCATTTGCGTGCAAATTTTTTTTTTTCAGTAATAAAGTCAGGGTTTTTTCTGTAGCTATTAAACTAAATTTTTACACAAGCTAATTGTTGATTAAGATAATAATTTTTGATGACTGGACACGCAAGTGCAGTGCTCTGCAGTTACAGCTAATCTTTGCATTAGTTACAGCATACACAGAAGAAAACATTACAGTATTCAAAAGAAAGACTTATAAACTTAGATTAGGTCTCCAAATATGCCATAAAATTACTGTCATGAGGGTGTACGTAATTAGGGTGATTTTTTGAGCACTTAACACAATAGTTGATGCTAATTTCTTTTCCAGATCATAAGAATTTCAAGTAAATCTTTCAGTAATTCTTCAAATTTCAAGAAGACAGCTTCATTTAAAAAACAAATAGGAACATTTTTAAGTATGCTATGATTGTACTATAAATTGGATAAATGACAAAATGAACACATTTTTAGTATACTTTACAATTCAGTTTTAAGCTTACACATCCTACAAACTAGATCATACTGAATTCTATGCTCCCATAGTGGACTACTAGCAGCCTCAGAGAGCTGAGGTAAGACTTCAACCTAAGATTATCTTCACCTCAGAGAAAAACTATTCCTTCCATAAGCTACTCTGCTTTGTGACTCCAGAAAGTCAATTAGAATGCAGGCTATGAGATACAGTCTATTTGGAGAACTCTATTCCTAGTGAAGAGAGGAGACTGAGCATTATAAAAAAAAACTTTAATGGCAATTTGTTTCTCTGCCTAATTTCAATTATTTAACAACGAGTTTAGTTTGTTTTTTTTTTTTTTTTCTAATCAGAAACTACCTATATAGTGTAGTGATGTTTTATAAACAAAGCCTTTTAACATGAGTGTTTTGTCCTGCATATGTAACCGATCTTACTGTTGATGCACACTTCTCTTCAAAGTAATGTTATTAAACAGTTAAAATTCAAATTAGGAAACAAAATGGAGGGCTGTTATGAAGACCTGCTGAATCTTGAGGTTGAAGAGCTGAGTATTTTCAACTACCTTTAAACTAAAAGGTGCAAATTAAACCATTTAGCCTTCATGCCAAAATTATACTTGCATGAACATCATCTGCATTCATTATTTATAAAGTGAGGCGCAGTAAGTCCCAAAATCATTCACTTTTACCAAAGGCAGTGTTTCTGGCTGTAACAAACACGGTTATAGTACAATAATATTCATTGAATGGACAAGACAGAAGTTTTATATATGAGTTTTTATACTTTGAAAAGTTTGCATATGTATAGCATTGCAAGGTTCATTTATGACCATGAGAATTAAAATTCAGATCCCTTGGAACTATGCACTAGAAGCAGCAAAATGTTCTCTATGATTTACTATTGTCTAGTTATGGAACTTTGAAATAAATTTGTTAAAAATACATGTATAATTCAAATACTCTAAAGAAATTCTGCTTTTTGTGCTTTATCATGCTGATTTACAAGTCAGAAGCATTCCCTGCAGCTGTAAATACCCAGTTCTGTTCTTCGTTTTGAAACACGTAGTTTGATATTGGATCTCAATGGAAACACTAAGGTATATAATTAAACTCCGAAACCAGGTACAGGAAAGAACTTAATTTACTTGAAAACAGCTAACCTCTAGTAATGTTTTCACTGCTTATTAAAAAAGTAAATCACAAGAGCTCCAGGTCAATAAAAAAAAAGGACAGTTCTGACTCTCACACAGCAAATGGCCAAAACAGGTCTCAATCCTCATTAAACTGCTGAGCTCGCTCATTACTTAGTGGAAAAAAACCCAAAAACCTACAGTAAAGAAAGAAGTTATGTCATGTGCTACAACATTTACAGTCAATTTACTCAGTGAATAAATGAGCTACAAAACGGACAAGACAATCTATTAAAACATTTAGGAAATGGATGACTAGCTGGAGCCCTGGTTTTAATGTTTACAGTTGCAAGCAAACAAGAAGACACAGAGTTGACCTACAAAATACTGATTTAGAATTTGTCTTTATGATTTCCTTTTGAGCTGATGCCACCCAATTCAATCATCTCATGTTATGTAATCTTTCCACATCTTTTAATGTCTGGATGCTCGCAGAATACTCATTACTCATGGCCAAATTCTTCTTTCCAACTCACATTTTATATCCTTTATTCACATAATCACTCTCAAACACATATTCTTCACTTCTTCCAACCATGGAGCTCATATTTAAATTGAACTTTCAAAGTGAGCTGCATACACAATGATTAAGGAACATGGAAATGGACAGTTTCGTGCTCCTGTACTCAGTTGAATTTCATATACTAAAAACCTCCCATTGTGATTCAAACTTCTGCAGCTGACTCTAAAGAGCAAGGAGTGCAAGACTGAATCTGAGTTTTGGTCAGGGCACACTCACATTTGGTCTAGTGAGTAGACTCACTGTTGTCTAAGGCACAAAATTTTGTGTCACTAAAACCAATTTCTAATAGATGTATTGTCTTTTTTTTTCTGTTAGTCTGCTGCTGCTACTAATTCCATCTTTCTTCACCAACTTATTTTAGGGAAGCAGACACTGAAATGGAGCATATTGCTATTTTCAGCTACTGTAT
Source organism: Empidonax traillii (assembly GCF_003031625.1). Taxonomy (NCBI): domain Eukaryota; kingdom Metazoa; phylum Chordata; class Aves; order Passeriformes; family Tyrannidae; genus Empidonax; species Empidonax traillii. The sequence goes on along the minus strand of NW_020956705.1, from coordinate 44,985 downwards.
TTCAATTCAAAATGATGAGTTAATACAGGAAAATTCTTTAGCATAAATGATAAGCAGAATAAATTTGCGTATTTACACAGTTCATTTTCTTTGCTGTATTTCCAAATTAATCAGAGATAAATACCTTGCTGTTAGCACAGCCTAGGAAAGGCAGACCACTGGAACTTCAGATATTGGGCAGATAATTCAAGATAAATAATTAAGTCAAATATTTTCTTCTCCTGCCTAACATCCAGCATATTTAAGATCAAAGAATATGCTGAGTTGGAAGCAATCCACAAGGATCCTAGAGTCCAATCCTTAGCCCTGTACAGAACTATCCCCAAGAGTCACAATACCTCTAAGATATTCTTTACTCAGTGTCATTTTGCACATTATGATGAGAAAAGAGGTATGGGTTTCAAACTTGAAAGCCAACAAATCTGAGACCTAAACTCTATTGTGCATGGATTAAATGTAAATTTAATGATGGCTGAATCCAGTGTTTTTCTATCCTCTGTATGTATTTCAAGTTTTAATTATATGAGTCAAAGCTTTATTTTCAGATGATCTACACTGATTAAGTTCTGCTTTGGTTAAGTGAAAGTCTAATAACTTAACATGGAAACATCCCCCAGTGATTAAGGTGCTATTGCAATAGGGCACACAGTTACCAACTTTAAGTGAATGAGTGCTGTATTTGAATAAAAATTAGCAAAAATTTAAGGACCTGCTACAGCATCAGCTTAACTTGCAACACTCTTTACACTCCATAGAAATAAAATAACTGAATGATTCAATAAACAGCAATATGACATGCTTAACTTGCATTGTATCACAAGTATGGAGTGATATAGTTCCCTGAGAGGTAAAAAACATTTTTGTAGCAGAAGTGCTCTCCATAACAAGAAGTACAGCAGGTAAGAGCACAGAAAGTGATGAAGGTTCAAAGGGATCCCTAGAAATCACGTACTACAACCCACCTGATCATAGCCTAGTTGCACATTTTGCTCTGACAGAGGCACTGAGTTTTAGCTAACTGGGTTTTCCCCTTTTTTCTGACCTGAAACAGGAAACAGGAGATTTGCTTTCCCTGGCAAGAGATTTTCCTTCTTTGTGCTTATCAGGCTGCACTTTCCAAGGCCAGTGACATATTGTGTTCCCCTCCCTACTGCCAGACATGACTTATCTATAGCTTCTAGCAGGCTTTACTGTTCAAGATCTGCTGCTGTTGCAGAGTTTAAGACCTTCAAACTCCCCACTTGCTAGAACAGTCTCTTCAGCATGAATTTGCTTATGGTATCTCAGCTTTGTGACTGGCTGTTCCTCCCCTATGAATTGTACCATGCATTTCAGGCTTCCCTGCACAGTCAGTGACAACAATTCAGTCTCCTCAACTCTGGATTATTCTCCATCACTGACAGCTAAAAAAAGACAGAAAGATAAGAAGATTTTCTCAGGAAGAGGATAAGGAATCTGCTCACCTCCAGTGAACATGGATTAATATACAGCAGGTGCAACGCTTACAATCACAGATGTTGAAGAGCATTACTGTTATAATTTCAATTCTTCATCCACGACTACTGGTTTGCTTTCTCAGTCCTAATGGGTTAATTTTGTTTAACTTTTCAAGCTCTAAGGTAAATACTGACCCTAGAAACTAAAACTATTGCTTTGTTTCCTCAAATATTTTCACAGTGTTTCTCTCTAAAGTTACAGGCTCCTGACAGAGGTTGCAAGGTTCAAGAATCAGTCATATATGATCTCAAGACCAAGCAGTCAGGCAGCTTTACTTCTAGAGAGTTACTTAAGAAGCTAGAAGCATTGATGGAAAATAATGAAATGCATTCATCAACAGGTATATTAAAAAAAACTGCTAATGACTGTATCAGCTTCTTTAAAATGATTCAATCAGCTCTGTACACTATTGACTCTCACAACAGCAAATATTCATGTTGACACAATGGATGAAATTTCATAGCCTCTACTTAAGGCTAAACATAATCAATTATGTTTAAAATGAAGAATAACACTCAAGATTGTTCCAGTTGGGTAAAAAATGCATGCAAGTGTGTATAGACAACTTGCTTCAGGACCATAAGTCGCTACTATTCAATCATGAGCAATGAATGCTACACATGAATAAAAGAGGATGATAATTTCTTAAAACTCAGATGTGGAAAAGCAAATTTTGTTACTTAAAAATGCCACATTCCATTCTTTAAAACTACTTTTCCTTTGTGCTGGAACAAGACCTTCAGAGAAATTTTTCTTCTGGATTTGGTTGAGATAGATTTGGTGTTTGAACATTTTTTTTTCACCTTTTATCCGGGCAACATGGTTTAGAAAAAAATTTGTTACCTATCTAAGGTAACAAATAATGGACACAAGTTTTTTTCTGTCCATGTGGCAGCATCCTCAACCAAAATAGTCAGCACCAAATATAAATGCAGATATATTGTCAGTATATTTTAAAATATGAGCCTTCAGTAGATGAAAACCACGGTTACAGGCATTACTAACCTGAAAATTCATGTTTAGTTTGTGTATGCAATAGCTCTTTGTCCAGTCAGTGCTATTGCTCCTCTTGTCCAGCAATTTTCCCTAATGAAAGTACTGCTGAAGCAGCAGAACATCTCAAATCAGTTTCCAGACTCCTGACTTTCTTAAGATGTTCTGTCAGAAACTAGTTTTTTAATCACTAAACTTATACCAGTGAAGGATTAGATTTCCATTTATTTAACAAAGACATCTGTCTAACTCCTGCTCTACGCAATAATTCTCTTTTAAGGAAAAAAAATCTAAACATACATTTGACTTTCTTTTCTTTGATGAGGCAAAATAAATTCTGAAACAGTGGTTAGGGGATCAATGTACAAGTACTTACATAAATGTGTCTTTGATGATCAAAACCAGCAAGAACAATCTATTCTGTCAGAAATCAACGGGAGTAAAATAAGTCATTTTATGTAAAGATTTAAAATTGTAATCAGGTTCCTATGCATTTACATCGATTCTAAAACTGCTGACTAATTACTGCTATCTAAGGAGATATTTTCGTAACAAATACATTACAATTACTAGCAAAGAGCCATCTTCTGAATCAACGGAGGACTCATGCACTTAAAAAAATACCCCTCCAAGTCTATCTGCATTGCTTTTTTCTTCTTACAAAATCCTAGTCTCAAATAAACTCATGGATCACTATTCAATTGAAATACAAAAAATTAATAAAGAAATTTACAAATTCTCTTCACATGCTACTTAGTGTAAGAATTTGCAAAAAATATCAGATGCTTAACTTTTACAGAAGTACTGGATTTATTGTTAATCTTCAATTTTTACTTATGGCTTGCAGCCCAATAATTTCTGGGGATTTTCATCAAAATGCAAGAATTGCTAATGTGAAATTAAGATCAACAAGGCAGTAGTATATAGAGAAGAAATGCAAAAAATATTTAATGTGTAACAAGTGAAGATGAGCTACCATTTGCATACTTAAAAATATGGGAAAAAAAAATCCCTGAGTATAATTCTTCTCTATTTCATGTAACAAATAACTCCCATTGGTTTTCCTAACAAAAACAAAAAAATACTTGCTCTGATGAATAATATTTAAAGGCAATTTTACACAATCTGCATCTTTAATTTCCATTTTCAAGTCAAAAAAGCAAACACACTCCAACAATGCCAACAGATGACATACATTGTATTCACGAGCAATGAAAATTGTTCTTGCAATGCTGTCCTGTGTATGTACTAATGTCTCTGTTTGCATATAGGTAAATCGTTAATCTGGTCCAACACTATTGCTTTAGATAAACAGCTTTGCATCCTCTAGCATCCTGTAACTGAGCAGAGTGGTGCACAAAACCAGACTGCAGGGGGAATTTTTTGAGCAGAAAAGTAATGCTCTCTTATAATTGCTAAACTTGACTGGAAAATGCAAATTCAGTGCCTCCTAGCAGATATGGTCTGTATACCACTTCTTGTTTTTTTTTTATTTTTTCAGCCTGTGGTGTTCTTTTCCAGGATCAAGTTTCCTTCTGTGCTATTCAGCTTCCCTGAGCTACTGCATTAAATAATATATAGCCTTTCCATAGTATTTCATAGGAGATGTATCTGGTTAGAAATCAAAGCCCAAGGAGAAAGGACACCCAAGCTACATATCCTAAAACTACTTGCCAAGCAATCCTTATTTTTTTGGTGGAAGAGAAGGAAATAAAGATATAAACTGCTTATATTGATAGCTTTTTGGGTTTTTTTATGAACTTATGTAAACGGCCAGTGAAATTAGACACTGCTCTTATCCTTGCATCAAAGCAATATTTCCCTCTCCACAGAATGCAGCTTCTGTGGAAAGTCAGGCTTACTTTGCAACAAGGAATAAAGACAGAGAGAACAGAAGGTAAAAGGTACGAAAGTTCGTGGGATTTTTTTTTTTTTCAGGATGCTTTAAGGATTTTGCAAGATGCTTATGATAGGAAGAAAAGAATTTTGCAGAGATAAAAACCCACTGACACGCACTGCCAGTCCCAGTTAATTAAGGAGTTGAAATGACTGCTATTCTGCTGCAGCTCTGCTCAATCAGAGATATCGTATCACGTGGAACTGAACCAAAATTTCTTCCTGCTTAGCTTGACAGATACCAAACTACTGTTGGGACAGTTCTGGGGAGTGAAACTTCTTCAAAGAGGTATGCTTTCAATGCATAGTTATAAAGCAATTTTCTATTTACTGAAAAAAGTAGGAAGAAGACACAATAGTGAAATACATGGGGCTCTAAGAGCTCTTCAGTAGTTCGTGAACTCTGTGTTACAACAGTAGAGTATCTCTCTGCTACCTGGAGAGACACTAGCCTGAGGGAAAGAATTCTTTAGCTATACTGAAAATTAGAAGACCCTCAATTCCTAATGACTTTTAATTCTTAATCTTTTCACACCAAAAAAAAAATATATATATATAAAAAAAAAAAAATCCTCACCGAATTTTCTAAGACATTTAAGGAAATTTATTTACAGCATTTTATTTTTAAAGAAAAAATGTAATAAAAGTTAAAACAAGCAAAACCAACAAGAATCAAAAAAAACCCCAACCCATACCCCCTTCCACTAATTTAAGGGTGGGTCCTTCTGATGGTAACCTTCTGAGTCCTTAGAACTGTTTTCTTCCAAAGACCCTTGATCCCTTGGGGCACTGCTGTGCAGGCAGACGTAATTAAAGCCAAGGGGAGATCAAATGGGCTGTACACTCTTTTCATTTAAAGGTGCTTAAAACTGCTTCAGATGACCTTGTCGACACTGAAAAATTATTACAAGAAAATCCCATCACTACCAAAGCTGTTTCAGCTTCAGCAGCATGAGTATTGCTTTGAATTTTAGAGTAGATCACTCGGTAACAGCAGAGTTTCAAGCATATCTGCTGCTATCCTATGTTTGTGTCTATGTTATGGCAAGTTTTATTTTAATGCAAAATATCCCTAGCATAAATAACAATTCTTAGTCTCTCCAAATCCTATGGGCAACCTTTATTCTCTTAAGGAACAGTTCTGCCTTTCTTCTAAACAAATGAAATAAACCATTTAACAATACTTTAATTTAAATTGACCTTTACAGAGAGACAGCAAATACACTGTCTCATTAACAAAGGTGAGTATTGTCCAAATTATCTATCCTTTCTTTCACAGGCATTGTGTACAACTGATTCAGCCACATATTTAGACTTGGTTTGTACTGTAATGACTGCACAATAAATTAAATTTTGATTTAAATGCAGCACTTTCCAGGTTCTTTTTAACCTCAATGAGGGAAAACAAATCTCTTTTTCCGTATTCTAAGTATGATACATATATCTTCAGACCAAGTCAGTTTTGTAGTCTGTTTTAGTTTAAGGGATGTGTGAAAGTGTGGTATCCAGCTTTTGAGTTAATATTTGCAATACTAGTATCTCATTGCCTAAGGTATTAATGGCAAAAATCTCACTGAATTCAATGGGCATTTCTCATCGAGTGTATGTCCTCCATGTACATAAAGGGTTTCAGCCACAATCCTTTTTCATTGCAATTTAAGCAGTAAAACATAAAAATGAAACAGTAAAACATAAAAAAAAAAAAATAAAACACAGCTTGAAAGAGAAACTTGAAATACCTTGAAATAAAGAGAAACCTACTGTTCTACCAAGCCCAGTTCAATCTTACCAAGTGAATAGGAAGAAACATCTTGCCTTACTGCCTAAATAAACAATTACACAGCTCTCATATTAATTAAGGCAACATAAAGACAACATTTTGATCCCTGTTGTTTGACTCTTTGAGACTCTTTTCCTAAGAAAACTTGATGACATTAAAACTGATCAAATATGCTGAATAAAAACCTGTTATAATCTTAGTGCAACTCTTGGAGCGGTTATAGATCACTGAGCATAAGTGATGTTTCAGATTTTCTTTTCTCCTCTCTCTCTTCTTTTTTTTTTTTTTTTTTCCCCACTGTCTACCAGCCTAATGGGCCCTCTTGCCCTTTATGTTATATTGTTGTGTTAGTTGCATTTCCTGCTTCACGCTGAGAGAGCTGCCTAATTAGGAAGACCAGAGTCAGCTTCTAGAGTATTGCTGTTTAATACTGTTAGTTTATCTGTTAATTAATGTGCTACTTGTTGCAACCTAATTAGGTTTTTTTTTACTGCGAAGATAAGTCAGGGAAATCATTACAAAGAAATACAGGAGGAGGAGGTTTGTGGGAGGCTCAGAAATATTTATTGTTAGAATTACTTATATGTGATGTTCATGCATTTGTAACTATCTCATCTTTTGCCCACAGCCTTATAAAACTTTTGTCAAGAATGATGTAGTTCATTTCCCATAAATCATTCTTATTCCTGCCAGTGAGCTCCTTCTCTTCTTTATCTCTGCCATGTCCCTTCTTTTTCTTTCCCTGCTTCTTCCTCAATTTTAATACCAAGGCTATCTCTTCTTACGTGTTTGCATTTCCCCATTAACCACCTTAAAGTTAATTTATAACTTCTGTGAAGTCATACAAAGATGGAGCTTCAAAGATACCTTTCAAAAGGGCCAGAGCGCATGTACCTCACAAGAACTGAAGATGAAGTGATGATAGTCTTGTATTTCACTTACAAGATTAAAAAAGTATGATAAAGAAACATGAAAGTCACCGGCCAAACCAAGCTCCTCCTCTTCAGAATTTAGCATTCACTTAAAGGCTGACCTTTAACAAGTTAGTCCCAGGAACCAGGACAGCTGAGAGGCTGGTGGTTGTGGGAAACAAGGTCCCAGTAGTATGGAAAGTACAAATACTTGTCAAGAGTTATATATATATATATATATAGATATATTATTATAATATTTTTTACAGAGTTGGCTAATGAATTAGATCAAATGTCTAACAGTTTGACAGGAAATCACAATTTTTTGACAGAAACATTCGAAAGTTTTAGCCAAAATAATGATCATAAAAAACTGTAAGTAGTATCCATCCCTCTGTAAAATCTAAAATATTATACCAAATATACTAGCTGACATAACCAAAAAAAAAAAAAAAAAAAAAGTAATTTTTTTTTTTTTTTTAAATTTTGTAATAACATATGGAAGAATTTATTTTTAATTTTTACCCTGATAAAAATGTGGGCTTGTAAAATCAGCTCTAACTCATCTCACATCTCATGTTCTTATTAAAGAAATGAAAGTGTTTCTTGCATAACTGAAAATCATGTACTTCACTGAGCATAATTTCTATCTTCACAGGTGGCATGCAGCTTATCATGGCAAAATATTTAAAACATAACACCAATACAAGTAAGAGATAAAAATGACTTCTTAAAGTATCTGAAATCTAAGGTTTCTGAGGCTTGGAAGAAAATGTATTCTGATCTAGGTTGTTCTAATTAACAATGGTCTGGGGAGAGACATATCTTTTTCTTCATCATTTGAAGACCAGATTTTTAATAGTACTAAAAATTCTGAAGATTCAGAACAACAGCTAGAAGGATTTTCAAAATTGTGAATACATACTCTCATCTACCAGTATCAGAAAACATGAATCTCTAGACATCTATACACCTTGTAAGTATATCCCTAGGTACTCTGTAAATAATTCCAAGGATTGTAAAGAACAGTTCATCTTAGTCTAAAATAAATATTTCTAGTAGAGATAGTGATCTCAACAACTCCTCCAAAAAGTAAAAAATTTCAAAAAAGTACATCATCAAGTACACTGCTTCGAATTCCAGAGGGAAAACATGTGCTTTGCAGTCTGATGAGATTATTAACAGAAATGAACTCACTATAGGTGTAGCACATTAACAAGCAGAAAAATTACAGACATTATTCTGCACATCTCTCCCTGTCATTTTACCTAAGACAGTTATCCTATTTGTGGTTATCGCACAAATATTTTTTCTGGAATAACTTCTCCATAGGTTTTACATGGAAGTTTCCCCGTTGTCAGGCAAACTCATTCTATGCAAATTTGGTATGCACCTTAGAACATACCTTAAAGGCAGAAATATGGGTCACATTTCACACACACAAAGTTGGCTGCTCAAATTGTTGAACACAACCCAATTTGTTTAAAAACCCACTATGAAATATAGAGTGAGAGGATGATTTGAGTACCTCTCTGACTCCTCCAATTCAGTATGCTATATCCTTACAAAGGAAACAATGTGAATTCATTTATGCACTTAAAAATTTCTATCACAATAGTAAAAATTATTATGTCTGATTATTTTTCAGAAATGAACGAACCAAGACTGGAGGCCCTATAATTTTTTTCCAGAACACTTGTAACATTCAATGGAAATGACACTTTGCTGAAACATTTTATTTTATAACATTATTAAACTATCTCTATTAAATGTTCTGACTCCTCCTTAAAAAATCCATCTTAATGGAAAACTTGCATTTGGGTTCACAGAGTACTCTGATGCTGCTAGATCCACAAGCCAGGATGTACTCCACAGTGTTCTATAAATATTTTCTGACACCACTGAAAAACATTCTAACCCATAACACCATTCAAAATAGATGACTGACAAACGAGGCATTAATTATTAGAATAGCCTATACTATTAGATTGCAAAGTAATAAATGAATTATAAATTTATTCTGACTTACATAGCTTACATTTATCCATCACAGTGTGATGGATTTATCCATCCTACTACTTGATTGCGTACTACACTGATTATCAGTTGAGGGTTAATATCAGAAAAGAACTTACAAAAATCAGACAGAAAGAAGCTCCTGCAACTTTGAAATCTTCCAAACCTATTGTAATATGTACATCAGGTTTCATGTTCCAGCTGGTGAGGCTGAAGCTGGCCTGTTTCAAAAACAGCTTCCAGCTTCCTCTCCACTCCTTGTGAGGTAGATAAAGTGAGTCGTAGACATTAGGATGGCTGAAGTGAAAATTTTCTTGCTCTACCTCTGTACAAGGTCTGGCAGGGATGAAGTTAGAAATTTAACCTTCTTCAGAGCAGCCCAAGCAGTGCCATGTGTGCCAAAACAGTGTTAAACAGACCAGTTGCACAACCTGCCATCCCCCAGTGTCACTGGGCTGGGGGTGGACGAAAGATTGGGAAGGGACATAGCCAAGACAGCAGACCCAAACTGACCAGAGGGATATTCCACAGCAAATGACGTCATGATCAGCAATGAAAGCTCTGGGAAAAGAGAAGGAAGGAGTGGACATCAGTGTTTGTGGCATCCCAAGTGACCATAAGGCATTCTGAAGCCCTGTTTCCTTGGATTTGGTTGGACATCTGCCTGCCACCTGGAAGTAGTGAACGAATTTCTCATTTTGCTTTGCTTATGTGTGTGCAGATTTTGCTTTTCCTATTAAATTATCACTATCTCAGTACATGAGGGTTTTCACTATCCTTACATTTTTCTCCCCATTTCCTAGGAGAGGGAATTCAGCAAATGGCAAGGGTGGGTGCACCGGCCACGGTCTACAAACAACCTTCAATTTTATATTGCAACTACTTCTTCTGGGAAAGCCTTATATGCTATCAGAAATTAGCAATCCAATAGTTATCTTTTTGGAGGATTGAAGGCAAAACTCAAAAGAAAATAGACAGTCGGTGGAAAGTACTTCTCCTAGAATTATACTCGATTAGAAACTGATCGCACAGCAGTAAAGAAAAAAACATGAGAAAATAAATTACTACTTTGAGGCTCATCCAGAAGTCTGGCCCTAAAACAGAGCACAGTTCTTACTCCCAAGGAGGGAACATTCCATCTTGTGAAGTGCATTCACTATTTTTAATACTATCTGCTTTTCTTTATTCCTTTGCAGATCTATTCCTGACAGTCTAAGGCTCTGACCTATGATGGGCTCATACTTCATTATGACCCATAGTGCAGATTTAAAGTGGTTCATAACACATAATCTCCGGTAGTGATTCCGTGTACTTACCTGTCTGTCAAATTTATACCCTAGGTAAATAATTTGCAACTTTAACAAGATGAACTGAAAGAGTGGAACACCTAATACAGGCTACTAATACTAGTAAAACAGGGTAATATCTGTACTCAAAATTCTCTGCATAAATATATTGTTTAAAAAAATTATCTACTCACCTGGGAAAAGAAAGAAACAGTATTATGGTAACTATAAGGAATTAAAAGAATGTGCATTTTGTTCTACTGTCTGCATTAGGGATACATAAATACGTACATATCCATCTGGACATAGACTGATGCTCAGGCAAACAGATGAGAGGAGTTATTTATCATATGTTAAATGCCTTTTTCTATCATGCTTCAGAAAGAGTCTGGTACTACAGGACTTCTCTCTGCTTTTCTAATGACCATCAAAGGATTCTTAATACAAGTAGTAGATGGTAAGTTTGTAATTTAAATATGGAAAGAAGTTTATCTTGCAACATGCTAGAAAGAAAATCACCTTCCCTTCCTCTGTTTCTTATTTTTAGCACCTCCTCTGTGTAGTTAAGGCTACACTCAAACAAAATTCTTATCCCCAGGAAAATAACTACCACCACCACCACTAAGCTACTGGACAAGATTAAATCATATAATTTATATATTCTTCTTTGAATATATTGATCCCAGTACAACACTTTCTGGCTGAATCTATAGTTTATAAATTATGTCCTTAGCCTTATTGTTCGAAATCTTATTATTTTCTTGCTCTTGAGCCATGAGAGAACATGCTGATAGTCGTTCTGCCTCCAACTGATAATACCTGGAGCCTGAGAACATGAATCTTTTTTATAGCTGGCTGATTTATTACATGCATGACTTTCCTTAGCCAAGTCAGTATCTAACACTAATATTTTGTATCAGAAGCATTCAACTATATTTACAAATTGAATAGCAGAATAGATTTTTCCTGCTTGCCTCTTTCTCAGGTTTTCATGACCACACAGTGTTTGACAGTCCACAGTATAAATGCTCATGAAAATACAAATGAAAACAAAATACAGTACATTAAATATATCAAAACACTGGAATGCTGCTACAGGAAGGAAAATGTAGCTCTTACTGACTATTGAGAGACTTCAGGTGCACTGTACCTGGTGGGTGTCAAGTCTTCATTGCCAGGGAACACCCATGTTATGTTACCAGTGAAAGAAAGTTTGCGGGGCTGTGTTTGCTGTATGAATGCAAAGAGAAAAATACATTCTAAAACTATTATGCTTTTTAAATCAAGAGTCATCATGGAATCATTTAGGAAGGAGAAGATCTCTAAGGTCATCGGGTCCAACCATTCACCTAATACTGCCATCTTCATCACTAAACCATGTCCCCGTTCACTGTTCTTTTCAATGTCTCCAGGGATGGAGACTTCCCTGGGCAGCCTGTCCCAATGCTCCATAGTCTTCTTGGTGAAAAGATTTTTCCTAATACCTAATCTAAACCTTCCCTTGTTGTAACTTGAGGCCATTTCCTCTTATTCTATCACTTGTTACCTGGGTGAAGAAATCAAACGTCACCTCACTTCAACCTCCTTTCAGGTACTTGTAGAACACACCTGTCATGGCCTTTTCTCAGAGGACACTTTCCTTGTGTGCCTAAGTTCCTCTGTCAGAGAGTCAAAGCCTCTGCCTCTCTGTGTCAGCACAGTCACAAACAAGTTAAACTGCCTAGTGCTTTCTGACATTAGTTAATAGTGCAATTTTCTTACAAGTACCTCAGTTCTCCTTATATGCCTTCCCGAATTAGACGTGTATAATTTCATTTTCTTCGTAAAATATGTATTGCTTTTGGACAGCTTCCAAATGACTACACAGTAGCAAAATATCTGAAGAGTGTGGATATTGTTATTACCAATGAACATACCATAATAAATCTCATATGAGAGAACCTGACATGACCAGTACTGAGCTGCTAGAAAAGATGTAATCCTTTGTATAAATAGGCTTTTTTGATTTCTGATTACACAGTACACACAGTTGAAGGATAATGCTATTCTTACAACAAAGATAAACACTGAATATCTCATGCCTGTTGAACTGCAACGTGTTATTTTTTGACTTTTTAAAAAAATATTTCTCTTCTTATCAACCATAGAAAAAGACAAGTCAGTGATTTTTAATAGGCAAGGTAATTGAATTAAATTAGTATGGATTCAAGAAAAAAAATCTCTGGATAGTATCTGAATTTTTCTGTGCTTTGGCTCTTCATTCATACAAATAAAATAGAATATTTTAAAACCAATTCCTTTTCACTATGCAGTACCTAGCAATGTGACAACATATTTGAATTCTAATTTCTAGTTGGTAGTAAAATGCAAGGATTTATAAATGCTTCATTCACTTTTGTGTGCGTGTATCTGGTGAACCTCATAGTGTTTTCAAAACAGGGGACACTTGCCTGCGTTTTGTGATAATAGGGAACTCAGAAACTTCAGAAACTTGGCTGTCCTTTTTTTTGCTCTTTACAACCCCCTTGCTGAAGACCTGAAGCACAGGGAGCTTGGGAGCTCTGGCTCTTTCAAGACACAGCTGGAATTTTCCAGGTAGTAGACATATAGGCGTGATGCAAATCACACTCAAGTACTTATCTAATGATGATGATAATGATAATTATCTAATTATAATGATAATAATTTACTCTGCGAAAGATACTCTTTCTGTTTATAAATCTATGGCTAATTCTACCCTTTTTACCAAATGTTATCAAATATACTTTCGCATTTCAAATAAGAATGCTACTTATTTTGCCATATAGAAATAAACAACAGAGGCTATCAGAAACTCAGAAATCCTGCTAACGAAACTCAGGCATCTGCTCAGAACAAAGGTACAAAACACAATCCCAAAATGATAATTTTTTTCCTAGTTAATGTACTACATGTTTTAGATAAATAATATTTCCAGACTATGCTGTTGAATTATCTGTTTCATCTGAGCATAGCACTGCATTTGAGTCTATAGAAATCTGCATGTTGCTGCAATTAGAAAACTACGAAGAGTTTTACAAAATTTGAGTGTTTTGAAAAATCTGAATGTTGATATGTTGAATGAAAGTGTTCTGGGAGAACCATGGAAGAAAAAGGGGCATTCCCTTAAAGTCACATTCAATAAAAAAAAAAAAAAAATCTGAAAACCAGAGGCATTTCTGTAAAATAAACACAAAATCTGAGAAAATTCCTCTTGAGGAATCAGAATGTTTTTCTGCATCATTATTCCATGACAGAGATGAATTATTAACTTTGTACAGCCTGAGGACAATAAGAAAGTACAATATGGGAATTGTGATCTAATTTAGAAACATATTTTGCTAGCAATACTAGAAACTACTTCAGATTTTCAGAGAATATAGTGGTTATTTGCCCAAATGTTGCTATTGTGAATGTATTTGGTATTTTTATGCTTCTTTTATTTACTTATCTACCTCCCCAGTAATATATTTTAAAAACCTGATTGCACTGAAAAATTGGACTTGAAAAGCAGGGACAAGTACCAAGGAAGTGCAACAACACACATAGAACAGTTTTACTTCTCTGAAACATTTCTATCATCCAGAATGGCGTGGTCAGGTTGCAAATGTTTAATTAGCATTATAAACAAGTTGCAGTAGCTAAATGTAAAGGGTCCAAAGACTCTTTGGCTTATCCAATACACTTTCTTATCCAATACAATTTCTGTCAACAATGCCTCCTTGTGAAAGAAAATACTTCATTGTGAATTCTAGTCTCTGTCTTTGTGTAGGTGAAATTAATGGGAATTTTGATTTTATAAGAAATGCTGAACAAGTCTCTTCATTAACACCAAATCCACAGTTCCTGAATAGAAATATAGAAGAACATGAAGAATATTATTAGATACATAGATTCAAGAAACAGAGAAGAAAATAAAGTTGCTCCAAATTTAACCTTCTGTCGTGAAATTGCAGTTCATCCGAAATGAAAACCAACAGATATAAGTACCTAATGAACTGTATGAGACAGTCAAAGACAAAGAAACAGTTGAACAAACCCCCAAAGTCATCAAAAAATAAACTTTAAAATACTTCTTTTTAGGAGCACTGTGGTGCTTTAGTAACAGTAAAATTTTAACTAGCACAGTACTTAAATCTGATTTACGTTACTTATGTTTTTATAAAGAAAATATTTGTAAGGCTAAGTGTTAAACTTCTATCCCTTAGCAGTACCTTGTATAATGCCACCAGCCATTTTTTTTTATATATAGGTTTTTTATTTCCAAGAGTTCCAATATTTAAGTTTTATTTACACTGATAGAGTGTGAAGTATTTTCAGTATTTTGTGCTTTACTCACGTTGGAATGGTAACCTTGCAGGAGACAAGTTGGTCATTTGGCCTTTTTGAGGAAGAGCTGATGACACTGAAAACCAGATACTTGGTAGGTACTGCTAACTCACTGGCACTTCTGTTTCACTGACACAAAGACAGTCAGACAATGTGACTGCCACTTCTGGGTTCATGGTCAAAGCATATCACAACAGCTTATACAGTAACATGAGAAGCCATGGTGGATAAATGAAATTTTGGGCAAAATAGAAAAGACTGAGAGAGAGAGAGAGAACAGAAACAAGGCCTTGTTATAGATAAAGCTTTAAAGAAGGAATTACAGAAAACACAGAATGTAGCATAACTTCAGGCAGATGGGGGGGAAAAAATTACAGTGCCCCTGTAATGCAGCTTTATGAGTGTCAAAATTTTATGCAGCTAATGTGCAGCTGGTTTTAGATCAATCCCATTGAACATTGAGCTGCATCAGTATTGGTATCATTCCTACTTTGAAGGTTCCTTTTACGAAGCAAATAACAAGCCCTGTAGGTAACAAATGTAGGTTAGGGTATATAGGCTATAACACAAGTAATTCTTCAATCTCTGACCCATCTGACACTGAAAAACAAATGTTGCCCAATTACGGCAACATTCTGGTGAAAATATTTTTATTTAAGTATCAAGAGAGTCAGAGTAATCCTTCTCCTTTTATATAGGCTGTTAACTTGAAAACATTTAAGAGGACTTTTTCAATGCAAATTTCCCAAAATTGATTCCTAAATGCTGACAACCCTTTATGCAACTGTGTGAAATGGCACACATTAACTGTTCCAAGCATTCAAAACAAGCTGTGCGTAATACTTACAGGGAAGTTTATATGCACAGAGAACTTTAAAAAAACTTTTATTTTTCTTTTAAGTCAGATTAAGAAATTTAAGATCAGGCATGTAAACTTTGATAGCAACATTTATTGTTCTCATCATGTAACAAGCCAGGAAAAATAGATCTTAGCATGCTAGTCTTCATGCTGGAAGAGAAGGCCTAGAAACCACGACAAAAAATTACTCTTCTTTCAAGTTATGAGGTTTCGAATTAGAATTCTAATAAGCATTCTACGCAAATTTCAGTGAATCAAAGGAGATGTAGAAATGCTCACGTGTCCTTATCACTGAAAATCATGAAGCACACAAGTAAGGGCAGCCAAGATTCTGAAGGTCCACCTGTCTCTCTCTCCCACACTAACAAAGAATGACTAAGCTTTACTATTTCCAGCCCCAGAAACTTTACAGAACGGCACACTGGACACCAGCCTGACAGCCCAACAGTCTCCCAGTACAAAAGTTCATCCATGCATCCCTCTACTACCAGTGCTAATGTACTTCTGGGTTGCCTTGGATCTTATGTTTTTTGAGCACCAAGAGCAGGTACTGGAACTATTGTGAATTGTAAAATTACTTTTGAGACTAAACAACAAACGGCCAACTCGATTTTCTTGTGTTTATTTTAAACTTGTAGCTCCCCAGGTTTATGTGGATTGAATATGACATGTCAGCAGTTGTTAATATATTTTCATTATGACAATATTGTTGCGTATTTTAAGCTTTTGAGCATTACGAAGATGAAAAACATTTCTCCTCCCTATGTGTCATTGTAAATTATGTCATATTAACAAAATACCAGATTGATTCAGGGGTTTTACTGCAGTGACTTTGAACAGAATACCGATTCCTTTGCTTTATTTCTGATAATATATTAATTCTGGGGTCATAAATTTCTTCCTTTTTTATTTTTTTCTTCCCTTTCGCAAGAATGAAGTCATGGTCTTCAAGTTGTAGACTAAATGTCCCAATTAGCATATTCTGCTCTGAAACACTTGGGCAAAGTTTCTTTTGGATTGCGAATGCCTGCAGAACTTCAAGGGGTTTTGTGTGTTGCTAAGTGTATCCTGAATAAATAAGTAGTTACAAAAGTTAGTTCCTACTTTTTGAAAGGAGACAATGCACCATTGTAAATGTTTAAAAACAAATAAACTTTTTTTTTTTTTTCCTAAATACTATCCTTTATGTAAATGGTCATAACTTGTTTTTCTGTAAAGCTTAAAATCAAAATGTAGGGTTTTTTTCCTCAAAAAATGCTGACTTCTTTCTCCACCCTAATTCTTACTCATCATCAGGAAAAAAAAAAAAAAAAAGATTTGCAATGTTAGCAGTTAAAAATGCATAATGGAAATCAATATCCGTTTTATAGGGGGGTTTTATCTGTAAAAAGTCTGATTAAGTTTTAAAGTTTTGATCAAATAAAAAATATAAATCCAGAATTTGAGATATAAGATTCAGAAACTTTAATTCAGAAACTTTAAGGTGTTTGTTAGAGATATATAATACATGAAACAACATCTAATCAAAGCTCATTTACTGTTTAAAGATCAGAAACTTTGGGAAAGGCCCACACTTCAAATCTTTGAAGACAACAGAAGCCCAGATCTCTTTGTTCTATAAAGTTGTTCACAAAAGTATGAAAAGTCTCAAAAAGCAAGAGGCTGAAATAAATCTAAGCAGAAAACCAGTAAGCTGAGTGAATATCATGTCTGACAAAGAGAAGGAATTGGAGACTGAAAATCAATGGATCTGAAGAGAGATATCAGAAATTGAGCCTATTGGATAGAATGACCATGAAGGACTCACACCACCATTCGAAATTAAGATTTAATGTGGATGCCAGAGGGAAAAAGGTGAAATAAAGAGCAACCTTTATTGGAAAACCATGCATTCATCTTCCCTGGCTCTAACTTGTGCCTTATCCCCAGAACCTGCTTTATCTCCACTGACGGCATAATCCTGACCCTGAACCGGGTGTAGTTCAGGCCACAGCGAGTAAGAGAAAGGATCTTGTTGCCCTTGTTGCTGCTGTCACCTTTAGCTGTGTTTATACAGCCCTTACAATGGCAGACTCAGAACTTTCTCTCCTCTGTTCAACTTGCTCCTTCCTCCAGCTTATTGTCCCTTTCTTTTTCTTTTTTTTTTTTTATTCTTTTATACTTTGTTTAAAAAAAAATAAAAAAATCTTAAATCTGTAAATGATCACATAATTTACGAGACAGTAGGCTATAAAGTGTTTCCAGCAGCTTGTGTAGGTCTGCTTAGTCAGCAAAATATTTCATAGGACCAACCATATGTAGGTGCAGGTAAGGTATTTACTTTAAATAGTCACCTGTGTAAGAATCACTTGTAGCTTTACTCTGATCCCACGCTTTGCTTTGATAGTCCACTGCAATATTTTATTAAATAGATATTATTCTTCTTTGTTTATAGCATATAATTGTAAAAGTTCACTAAAACCAACAATCAGCCTTCAGGTAGCGCAGACTCAGCATGAGTCTCTGCTGATAGTATCTGAACAGACATTCCTGAGAGTCAATGAAGTTTATCATCACAGAATACTGATTGCACAGTCAATTAATGCTTGACTTCAGAAAACTAAGCCAAGAAAAAGGTAATGCCTGAAAGCTGACAGTAGTAGACTGATACAAAAAAAAGTGTGAATAAAAATTTATTCCATGTCAATATTCTTATATAGCTGAATTACATAAGCTCTACTCTGGAGCTATGCAACCTAGGAGAAAACATGTATAAAATTTAAAAAATATTGAACTATTCCAATTTTCTTTAAATGTCCCAAGTTATTTCATTTGTGATTTTAAATACTATGTTTTCTTCAAGCTGTGAACTACAGCTTTGCTATTGTTCCCCTAAAGTCAAGGGAAATGGCCCCTCAGTAAGAATAAGGAAAGTTTCTTTGAAAACTACAGCACAAATTTAAAATTATTTTGTTGCTATTGGTTTTAGTATTGATGGATGAAAATTTAGCAGCAGCATGTTTTTCAGCAGAAACTAATGACTGACTTAAAACTTTCCATGGAAAAATAAAGAAAATCCAAAGATAAACTCCATTAAAAGCTTTTTGTAAAGTGTGTGACCACACAAAAAGATTTCTTATTTTACAGGAAAAGGTAATTAATTGTTGAGATATTCTAGTTTCATTCTTTTACAAACTAACAGTTATGCTAAGTGTTTTCAACTTTTAACACATAAGAAAGTAAAACAAGAAGTTAAAAAATGGGTTTGAAATGTCTGGTTGGCCTTTCTCACACAGCTGACCAGGAAACTTTTCAAAATTATCAGAAGTTATTATGAAAGGAATAAATCTTTCAGCTTACCCTAATGTAATTTAGGAGTAATGATTTTCCAAGGTTCAGTGGGATTTGAATTGGTCAAAGTATGTTTCCTTCAGCTCAAACTAAGGATTCTATTGGAAACATAGAAATTTGTACACCCAAATACAAGAATATTACTCACTTTATCCATCTGCTAATATAAACAAAACTTAAAGTGCATGAAAAAGATAGTTAAGATCTCTCTTGGGTGAAATAACCTGGGGGTATGTGCTTGCCTAGCTTGATAAAGTTTCTCTTTACAGCAGGACGTAACGAAAGAAAGAAGTTGGTTTATTCACAACGAGTATTTAATGTCTACATTATGATAGAAGATCAAGTGAATTATCCTGCTGGTCAATGCTGTATACAATTAATACTCATGTTTAATTACACTACAACTAATGATAACAAAACACCTACCCCCTAAAGCTGCCGCAAGTAATCTTATTCCTAAATTTACAGAAGTCCTTTATTGAGTTTTGACTGGCATGAAAGATGTGCCTGCCAGTGGAGTTTGAAATTTATCATATACCCTGAACCTGACATTTCCAAAAATCATCTCAAATTTAGGTATGTCCTCTACCACATATCCATATTTTAAAAAGAATTACAAAATTAATGAGGTACAAAAGAGTTGATTATGTAAACAGTTAAACTGAAATCATGCTAATAGTTTTCCACAGGTGAGAACTGCCAGACGGTTAATTTTTGCTCACAAGTTGGCCACAAACTCATTATCTAAATGCACGAAAGGGACTGTGCATTTCTTCTATCACTCAAAATTCAGAAAAAAATCCTGAATGTTCCCTCTTTTTTGACACTGTGTTTATGAAAAATCAGACAAGGAAGGACCGGAATCAGGAAACTACACACAATTAAAGCAATGAGACAGAAGTCATATCAGAAGCTTTTGGAGAAAAGAACTAAAAACAAATGAGAGAGAAAAATTTGAGCAGTGAGAGAAAAGTTGCAGTGATAAACAGCTGAAACACAGACTTAACTAGGTTCCTTTTGACTCTCCTAGAATAGCAGTCAATAAAAGGGCGGTACTGAAGATGTTTATTAAAACTGTTGCCTCAGTTTAACAGCCATTTACTGTAAGCCATCAATAAGCTGAATTAATACGACTCACCAGTAAGGCAAGAGAACTCAGCTGAATTTATGACTGTAAATCCACACTACCTGTTTTCATATCACACTATTGCCACCATCTTCTACCACAGCTACAAAAACATTTTCCCACCTCGAAGTAAATGAGCAATTACCTCTCTGACCAGTACATTTTTACTTCAAGTTTGCTTCTCTTTACTGATTTCCTACCACTTAAGAAAATACCCTGGGTCTGACTTGGTAGAAAAAAAGTGAATTATCAAAACAAATCACAACGAAAACAGCATCACCAAGCTTGTAGATAGGTTTGGTACATGAATTTCAATTATTCCTAATCAAGTTACAGGCGAATTTTTAGGTAAGGAAATTAGTGATGCACCAAGAATTTTTTCTTTTATAGCTATCACTTTGCAACACTGGTTTCCCAAGTTCTTCAATTTATTTAAAGCCAAGAAGACAATTAAATACATATTATCTTGAGGGGAAAAACAAAATCAATAAAGAACATGTCCATACTGAAAGAAGTAAATTCCATTTATCTCATCAATCTCGAAATGAAAAGATAGAAACATTACTATGCAGGAATGTTCCTAGAGGATTTGTGGGATTATATTCTATCCCATATTAAGCTACTCATAATTTTTTTAACAATAATCAATATGAAATTATAAAATCCTGTCTAATAAAATCTGATAAATATACAGAATTAAAAAGGTATAAAAAAATTACTTATTTTTCTCCCTTTTCAAATAACTTTTCAAAATTTCTACAGGTTTCTTCATTGTTTAAAGATATATTTTTAAACTATAAAATTTCTAAGCACTTTTGTGAAGAGGTTGGTTTTCTGAATTTCTAGACTGCACGGGAAGGACAGCTGTTTACGTAGAAATAAATACTATTTCATGTACTCTGACCAAGTACGTGAAATAGGTATACCTGTATATACTTATGGTCCATATGACAACTTTTTGTTCTTAATAAATGTAGATCTCAGAATCCAATTTGCCATGAAAATACACTCAAAGATCACCTATCTACTAGGTTGTAGCTTCTCATATAGAACTCGAGGTGTAACATGGCATAACTGTTCTGTTCCTGAACTGTTCTGTTCTATTCTATTGCATTCTGCTTCATTCTATTCCATTTCTATTCACCATGAGTCAAATAACAGTGAGACTATTTGCCCTGAAATGCCAGCAGTCTTTGAAGGACGTATAACATAAAGGTTACAGCTGGAAACAGAATTTCATTTTATTTTTCTGACTCTTTTTCAGCGCTGATGTTCACAAGCATTAACACACGGGAGCAGGCTGATGCGTTCTTCAGTTTACCTTGGAAACGCATCCCTCACAGTCTGGCAAAGGCAGTTCACAGACCTACAGCGTTTAAGAGGTATTTGGACAGTTTATTTAATACAATAATTTAACTTTTGGTCAGCCCTGAAGTGGTCAGGCAATTGGGCTGTTATAGGTCCCTTCCAGCTGTACCATTCTCTTCTCTTTAAGGGCAATGGCAGCAGTGAGTGAAGGGTGAGGGGACCCTTTTTGCCACTAGAGAAGGACCATACTATGTCTCCCTTATGAGGCAGAAAAACCTGAACTTTTCCCCCTGTTTTAGAGGATTTGGAGAAAAGGTGACATTACAGTGACCTAATTTTCCAAAGGTGTGCTCATGAAGATGACACTAGACCTTTAATATAGGACTTTGTCCAGAAACATAACTCTGTATAGGGATATACTTCACACAAATGTCATGGCTTATTTTTACATTACAAAAGCATTACTATGAAGAGTTAAACCTTCTTATTTCCTGACAGAAATGTTGACCTTTTGATATATGCAGTTTCTTATCAGAGAACACTAACCTTTGGGAGAGAGGAAATAAGAATTTACTCATAACAAGACTCCATTTGCCGTGCTTAAAATAAAAAACACAAAACGCATGATCTTCATCCAAACTTTAGTGAAAGAGCAGAATAAATTGAAATGGGTCTGGAAATAACTGCATCCTTAATATATTTTATTCCAGATATTGAAGAAAACAAATACCGATGAAGCCCTTCAGGTTCCAAATCAATGGCACAGAAGCAAGACCTATAGTATGAAATCTGCTGATATTTTTTTTTTTTTGTTTAATGAGAAAAAAAACCCATCTGTTTTCTCTAGTGAATAAGTCATCACAGACAAATGAATGAATCATGACTTACAGGAATGCAAGAAATATAATGCTGGGCAAAACCATGATGAATGTTCATTTAGGGAAAAGAAAGATTAAAAGCAAGACTGCTGTGATTAGACTGAAGTTTTTGACTGTATTTACCTGAATGCTACCATCCTCACTTTGTGAAAAAGCATACTGTAACTTGATTTTCATGTTTTACTTTTTTCAGCTGTTCATTGAGGGGTATTTTTTAAATCTCCATCCTCCTATTAACTGATTACAGATGACTGTAATATATTCACACAAAATATACTTCTTTTTATCTGATTGATTATACTGTCCTTGCCAGCTAACAAATGAACCTATAAAGAATACACACAGTTGTTACAGCTCTCAAAGCTGTGGTGCAGGGGAATATCCACCAGTAACCTCATTACAACTAGAAATGAAAAATAATGATTTTTTCATTTTGCTAACAGTTGTAAAAAGTTGACAGGAAAAAACAACCATATTGCATCAGATTAACATAAAGATGAAGAATAAAAGGGGAAATTTATTTTCTTTTTTTTTTATTACAAATTTATTTTATGTCAAATCTTTCAGAGATATTTCATTTAGAACAATAAAGTACTTGGAATTTTTTTTTTCTGTTTCAGCCTGAATCTTCTCAATTTAGAAACTAATTTCTTTATACACTACAAAAAAACCCCTATTTTTAAAAATATTTTAAAAATGCAGCAGATAGATGTTTTAAAATTTAAGTGATACCTACTACCAGAAGAGACCCATATTGAGTAGTGGTAACAATCAAAGGTAAGAAAGAGATTGAAGCCCCTTCTCACTTATTTTTCATGTCAAAATACATGAACACCTATGTAGGAACAGTCTCAATCATCTCTTTCTGGCAAGATCGTGGAGGAAAACAATCTGTACTGAGAATGCTTTTTAAAAAGGCAGCATTTTTGGTCTTTAGTTGCAAAACTCTGCTGTTTAATGACTGTGGTGACCTGAGAACATCTGGAGGATAAAATGTGTCCATTTTCATGACCTTTAGGAAAAACCCCAAACTCTTGCATGGTAAAAAGGTAGAAAAAATATGCTAAGAAGGAAGCAAGCTTACCAGCAGAGTCCGTATTCAAACAGATCTTTAAAAGCTTGAAAAGTAAAAGTTCACAATTCATTTCCCTCCCTCTTCATAGTTTAGATGTGAGTATTGTCTTGTGCCTTTAATGTCAGAAAGAGAATATCAGTCTATGTTTGCCACAGATGAGCAGTGAAGATGGTGGCTAAAAATCAATCACATAGGCCTAAATAGGTATAGAAATTCCCAGTACAGGAATAAGGAAATTTAAGAGAAAAGGGAAAAAATAGTTGGATGCTTAGCAGAACTATTAACAGTCCCTTCCACTGACACAAGGAAAGCTCACAGTAACCTCTGCTAAATGATTGCTCTAGTTCTTTGTTTTCCCCCACATTAAAATCCCTGCATATTCAAAGCAAGTCCCTGTCACTTACAGCAAGTTAGTAAAATTGCTGGAAATACGATAACTTATGATTTCACAAAAGAAGCACTTCAAAATGATTCCTCCATTCTGCTAGTTAATATATTTTTTGCTGTTCCACCACTTCAGTGGACAGAAAAAGCCTGACCAGAAAACTTAGTGGCACATTTTTTGTAAGCAATAAAATATCATAAGACAAAGGAGGGACTTTTATGCAGGTTACTGGATTACATTAATACATTCTCTATTTAGGTGTATATTCACATAGGCACCAAAAGTGTAAGAGCAGAAATATGTATACGTACATTTATATACATATAGAGCTGTAATTTATTTACCCCAGGGTGTTTCCATAGCAAACATGACATTTTACGGGTCTTTAGCTCATACTTTTTTTATGCTATATGTGAGTGAAATAAAACATCCATACGACTGAATTCTGGTCAAGTGAAACTTGGTAAGGTGCGACAAAAGGGAAGTGTGATAGGGCCTTTCTCATCTGCATTGAATAGTCACTTGGACATTTGGATGCAGTAGATATTATTCAGGACTGCATGAGGTTCTCTTTTAAGTGTGCATGGATAGTTAGCTAGTGCCAAGAGCATGAAATCAAGTAAAAGAGATCCCAAATAAGCAAGTTTCCTAGCAGTAAGTATAGCTGACTGTGGAATTAACTGCCAAAGGAAACAATGTTTTAAGTCAAAATCATTGCAGGCAGACGGGATTAACTACGACATCCAAAAGATCCCTTCAGCCCACAGGTTTTAGCACTTCAATACTTCCTAATCAGCTCTTGCAAACATTCACTTGGCTCACCCCTTAACTGCATTTTCAAACTTTATTTTTGTTCTTGTGACATGTTTATACCACCAAAGTTTTGTTCACTTTACTATCTTTAGAATAAATGCTCACCATTCAAATATTCATTATTTGATGAACAACCACAGGACTGTTTTTACTATTTTTCCCTCTTCTCTCCCCCCTCAAAAAACAAAACCAAGCAAAAAAACAAACCAACAAAACCTGGCACCCATCAGGAAATCGAAACAGTAACATTTGACATAGATCACTATAAGTAGTAGAGCCAACACCTGAAAAGAACATTTCTGCAAATGCAACTCAGGTGACATTTGTTCAGTCCCACTGCTTTCTAAGGATTAGCAAATAGAACTGGTCAGTGAATGGAAACAGCTCAGTTTGCAGCCATTATTCATGAAGCTTTATAATTGCTCCTGCCACTTATTTGCCTTGACTATATTGTATATTTGCATGGCTTTCTGCCATCTCCAAGTGATTTTTTTCAAGTATTTCCTACATTTCAGAAGTGAGTCATCTGGAATTTGAAAATTCTTACTGTCAGATGGGTAACTGCATCAAAAAAGATGCAGATGTATGATTTAGATCCAGAAAATCAGCACAGCCATATAAAAAACCTTCTGTGAATAAAGGTATCAGGGAGTATTTTCCCCTCAAAGGGGTTTCAGGACCCAGAAGGCCTCAAAGAGTTATCTTGAAAAGCATAGCCAAAGCCTATGCTATAACGTGCCTACTGCCTTTTTTTGTAGGTGTTTATCTTCCACAGGATGGAGATTAAGGGAACTATTCTTATGGCTGTGATCCTGCAGGAGCTTATTATGATCTTCACCAATCAGTAGTAAAATGCACTGTATTGTACTTGTCACAGCCTCCAGACACCATGTGTTTGCTGCCTGTCTCAAAAATTCAGAACTGTGAACATAGTGGAAGATACATGTCATGTGTCATTGCTCTCTGTCTCCAAAAGAGCATGAAGAAACTGCTGCCATCAATTTTCACTTAACTGATTTTAGTGGATATTTTGCCTTTGGTTGCACTTTCTTCCTTGTGATTTGCTTTTTGATCTATGATGTCACTGAAAGTGTAAAGGCCCCTTTGTGGAGTATGAAATAGATAATTTTAAAATAAAGGCTAAAAGTCCCATTGACTAAACAGTGGGTTTTTTATGTTATGGTCTATTTGTTGTGATTTTTCAAGCTTACTTTGTTCATGCAACTCCTCCATTAATAGGGTTATTAAGCAAATTATTTACCCAATTTCATTATCTTTTGAAATAAGACATAGTCAGTTTTGCCCTACAGAGAATGAAAATATTTTCTAAATACGATATCGTTATTTATTCACAAAAAAAACACACAAATTTCATTCTGTGCCATTTTGAAGAATGAGGCCTTAATTCTTTTTTGGTAACTTCTATGAACTCTTCTGTTAGAGGACAACCCCACAGATCTCATCTACACAAAATACATAGGTGAAGTTGCAAATACAGCACAGATTTTAAACTTTAAGCAAAACAAAACTAAAAAAAATATTTGGTAATGTTATTAAATTCTCTAGGGAACAGATGTGAGCTCTAATGTCTCTCTGGAAAACACATCTCTTTAACTTAATTTGCTGGGCAAGAAAAAACATGGATTTCGCCTTTTGCACAAAAAATTAAATGTGTATCTTACATGTATATTCAAACAAAATGGGAACCAGAAATTATGGCAATTAATGACCTGACCTTTGAATAAGCAGTTCAATACGAGGATACATTTTTCTTAATAGCCTGATGCTAATGACCAGGTTGCAGCAATATGCCAGAAAAGAGCTTTTATAGCCACTAAGTGTATGGCTTCCCAATTAAATCTTGCTTGCAATGTGAGAAAATATCTGATTTTTGTATCTGAAAATGTGCTCTCTAAAATATCTAAAAAGAGAATATATTAATTATGAATCTATTAATTTAAAGGAAAAGTGTAATTGCAATATATTGGAAAGATTTTTATTTAGGTAGTAGTTCCAAAATTTGACTAGAAGCCTGTCTTTTAATCAGGCTTTTAAAGCTGGTGATTACCTAAATGGCCAGCTCCTTAAATGACAGCAGAATTAATCTGCAAATCACACTGTTTAATGACAGTGCTTATATTTATATGCAAATATATGCACTTCTAATAATAAGGTTAAAAACTTGGCCTCTGTCAAAGGACACATCTGCATGGAAAGGTGTGGCGTTATACACCTGGCTCCAAATAATTTATCTTTTTACAGAGTGATTTTTTAGTTTTTCTTCTGAACTGCTCTGCTGTTCTCTACTGATACCATTTTGGGAGCAGCCCAATTCTGCATTTTTGGACCACAGAGCATTTTAGGAGGGTTGTTAAAGGAAAATTCCCTATGCACATAAAACTGTAATATATTATAATTAATCTTATATTAAAAAACCCACCAACAATTATTGAAATACCTTCTAAGATGAACAAACCAGCAATACTCATTCAGAAAAATTAAAAAATTACATTGAGTAACCTTAGTTCTTATCTGAAGACACATTTTATCAGTACTTTTATAGTTCCATACATTGTATCCTTGGCAGATGCCTTTTATTCTCCACTTCATCAAGCAAACAACTTCTCATCAAAGAACTAAAATAGTTTTGTCATCAAGTTGTGTTTTACTTTTTCTCACATTTACTTTTAGCCCCTAAAAGCATCTTGTTAGGTACCTACAGTATATGTCTATCCATTTCATTTAAAAAAAATTATCTGTAAATATTGCAGCAAATAACATGATGTTTATTGTTTGATTCTGCTACTGTTTTTCTGTCAAAGAGAGTTATAGTTGAAAGAAAACTAGATGTTGGTTTCTTGTATCAAACACCTGAATTTGCATTTAAGATATACTTAAAAACAAGCATTTATTATGCTGGCAAATTAACCATGCTATAGTGTTTGGTATACTTTAAACAGCACATAAAACATTTCAGCAGTATGATGGTAAACACTTGTTTATTAAGAGCTGTGTAGTAAATAATCAGTTGTACTTCAAACTTCAGCAGCTCAGTTTCTCTTTGAGTAAGAGTTAACTTTAGAGTAACCCACAATTCCTCAGGTGTTGTAGAACTGTAGATTTATAGGACAGTATGGGTTGGAAGGAACCTTTAAAGGCCATCTAGTCCAATCCCTCTGCAATGAGTAGGGACATCTTCAACTAGACTGGGTTGCTTAGAGCTCCATCCAACCTGACCTTGAATGTTTCCAGGGAAGGAGCATCCACCATCTCTCTGGACAACTTGTTCCAGTGTTTTACCACCCTCATTGTAAAAAATGTCCTTGTTACCTAATCTAAACTGACCCTCTATTAGTTTAAAACCACTGCCCTTTTTCTTATTGCAACAGGTTCTCCTCTTGTTGTTTTACAAATATATTCATCCATGCACGCCCTCAGCACAGCAGCACCAACATCACAAAATTTGATTTAATTTCTCACCTAAGTTCCTGCAGCTGCTCTGAAACACTCTATGATTTAATATACACTTTTATAACAGGGCTGTAATTCACTATATGGAAATAAGAAAAATAAATCCCAAATGGTTCTTGTTGAACAAAAGTACATAGTCTTTTGACTATCTAATCAAATCAAAACAAGTTAAATCAATTTTTCTTTTTTTTTTTAGAATATCAAAGGGCTCCCATATGTCTTAGGTAACCCAGGGAAGTCAATGCATGAGACCTCTAGATGTGTGTTCCTCACTTGATGCTAATAGCTGGTTATTAAAAGACAAATTTCAACTAGCATTTTCCAGATAAAATACCAGTAAAGCCAGGATAAAAAATAGATACTTAGAAATAGGACATCATACACTCCATATTCTGCAGGTTTGCGGATTTTCTTTAAGCAATGATTAGATTTAACCGAAGGAAGGGCTTTTAAAAACTACCCTTGCTTTTCATAAAACATTATCAGTTCTACTCTTAGCTTCAGAAGCATTTGTACCATTGCTTATCCAGATTTCAAACAAAATTCTAAAACCATGTTCAAATACTCAAGGAAATACCTCTGAAAAACACATCACATTTTTAGACAATCTGAGATACGGTGACAG
The DNA here is from genome assembly GCF_003031625.1 of Empidonax traillii. Taxonomy (NCBI): domain Eukaryota; kingdom Metazoa; phylum Chordata; class Aves; order Passeriformes; family Tyrannidae; genus Empidonax; species Empidonax traillii. The sequence goes on along the minus strand of NW_020956705.1, from coordinate 16,389 downwards.
AATTCTTATTTATACCTTTAATTTTATCTCTAGCACCAGGCAATAAATGGTGTCTTGTTTCCATTTTTCCCCTCAGGACCCAACATGACATTTGCTTCAATACTATATTTTCCTTAACTGCCCCATTCAAGCTTTTACAATAGTCAAAGCCTTCTGCTAAAGAAATCATGAAGATAAAAAGAAGCAACTTCAAAGTACTAGCATGAATTCCAAGGTTGCATCTTCCAGAGAACAAACTAGCAACTCAGACTTAAGGTTCGAACAAATATTTTATGAAGTCCTGGGTTATACAACCAGCAATCGCATTTTAACCTGTCTAAGCTAAAATTATTTGAGATTCAGCTTTAATCTGAGATTCGAAACCAGTTTTTATTTAGGGGGAAAAAAAACGGGTCATCATAGAAAAACTTACAATAGGAGCAGCCGTAGACTTCAATTCTTAAGCCAATTTGTCCCTCTCCATTCCAGTCCAAAGGAACTATCCTCACATAGCGAGCAATAACGGGATGTTGTAAATCGTGCCGGACCACATTGTCAGAGTTTGTATTCCCAGGAAATGCCTAAGAGAAAGAAGAAAAAAAAAAAGAGGAAATTATTGTATTAAATCTATCTCACATGCTGTAAAGATTTTTTTCTGAAGGAAAACATTAGGTAGTGAAGTCCTCTGAATGTCTAGGATACACTGAAGTTTGTTTTTAAATGTTTCTTGGATAGTGAACAAATGAACAGTTCATTTACCAAGTTGAACAAGAGTACTAAAACAGCAGCACTGAGACTTTTTTATCCACCACAGATATGTTGAAATCATGGAATGCTTGCTACTAGATAAGAGGGTAATCTATTTTGCATCACCAATCTTTTACTCAGTCATTAACATGTTAATAAAAGTGTCCAGCCAGAGTGGTTAGTCTGGGGAAGAAGCTACCCACCCTCCAACAGTAAGATAATACAGACCAGTCATCCTTCTGCAAATATGAACATTGAAATAACTTGCTTACAACTGCAGCTTCCAAAATTTCTTAGAACTTAAAAAATCCTCCTTTACTTTTGATGCTAAAAAGTGAGTGTCTAGTTTCTTTCCTAACCGTAGCTGTCTCCCACAGCACTGCACATTTTTGGTTAATAAAACTGTGAAGGTCAGGAAAGGACACAAGAGCACTCAAGGGAGTCTGAAAATCAATTAATTAATATTTTAGTCTCGATTTGTAGTTCTGTACCTACTGGTAAAATATTTCATAGCATGAAGATGAAAAATAATAAAAAAACCCCTATTAGTTAATATAACAGAATATGGTTTTTCTGATATTGTCCACTTACAATCCATTCATGCAGTGATGGCAAATGTTAATCTCAACTTTTTCAGGGGAAATTTCACAGCTCTTCATGGCTAATTTTCAATAGAAATAAATTTCTTTTGACAATGAATGGAGTAGTCATAAAGAGCATAGGAGAGGTGACACATTACTAGAAAGTCTATGAAAATAAAATTTGCTGTGCGTCGTCATTACAAAGATATTTTTGCTACAGTGAAAAAATATTCAGTAGCATTATCTACACAGTTGGCATCTGAATAAAAAATATAAACCCCTACAATAACCACCTATAGTGGGACAAAAAACCCAAAGAATATGGAATACCATTGCAAACTATAGTCATCAAAATATTGAAAAAGAGAAAATTTAAGTTGGTTCTTTGCATACAGTCATAGCAATGGCTATTTACATGCCCAGATACTACTTACTCCAAAAATATACCTTAGAGGAATAATTATTTTGTACCATGCACGGTAGATCTAGGTAGATGTAAAGAAGATGCACAGAATCTCTTCCTTGGGGGACTCAAAAAATTGTAACATTTACTAATGGTTACATTCATCTTAATTTTTCTGTGCTGCAGCTATTGATGTACTAAATGATGATGATGGCACTCCTCAGATGAGCTTGTGAGAGATGATAATTAGTGTCTAATAAACACATATATTTGAGTGGTATAAGCAAATGAACAGTTCTGTCTTCTGAAAAAAACAATAAACAACAAAGCAAATTTTTTGTCCTTGTCCTGAAGAAGGACAAAAAATCCTATTGAGAAGCTGCCTGTTTTCCTAGTCTTGTTCTAGGAATCACAAAAGTCCATGGGGGGAATAAAAAATTGTATTCCTTTAAAAATACGTATTTTAGTGAGCATGCAAGGTAGTGCTCCATATTTCAAGAGCCAATTGCATTTGGGGCATATCTTAATTTTGTGCTGCTTGGCATAATCTTATCAAAACTCTGATGATGTATAGGTTTACTGGTTGTGTTTTTTTAGGCCTTGTTCAGTTTTTTTTTCTAATTAGAAATATTAGAATCAAAGGAAGCTGAATATAGGTGGACATGGTATTTTCTAAACAGTTTGATTAAATTATTGATGAAAAATGATTCTCAAAATCAAAGGTATTTTCTGTAGCTCACCAAACTTGTGCTCTGGCTTGTGCTTTCCAAGTCCTTTGTCAGAAAGACTTAAAACTGAAAATAGCAGGTATCTGGTATTTTGGGGATTCCTATTGGCATATGATCTAGCGTCCTCTGTTGAATGCACAAACATAGCTGATGGAGAATAAATCAGCATCCTATTAATTTCCCAGATTATTAAAATGCATTCCATTTAGTCTCCAGCAGAACAATACCTTTTAAACACAGCCTTCACTTAAACAAATGAGGTACAGTAATACATGCTTTGTGGATAATGCAAATATCAGGCCCAAATCCATACTTACAAGGCTGAAAAATCAATTTACAGGAGCTTGGAAATTATGTACTACCGTTGCAAAATCTCATTTTCTGGCCAATAGATTTAAAAGCATAATTAAGACCCGCATCTCTAACAGATTTTCTTTTTAAAAGGGCTAAAAAAAATTATATATTGAAATTGCAAAATTATTTTTTCAGAAAAAGGTGGAAATACCTACATAAATTAAACAAGTTTTTCAGATTATTAATTTCATTAGCTTACTTAACTATTATTGCTAAATGTCTGCTTTTCATGGTTTTTCTTTAACCTAAACAGGGAAAATGAACAAAATGGTTCACTTTTCTGTAAAACAGAGAGCACTGTCTCATAAGTCCAACTCCAAGATTCTCTATAAATCATTTTTCTTGTACTGGATACTGACTTCTTTAAGCTGCTTTATGTTTCAGCTCACACTGCAATGGAAAGATTAGGAATGTGATGAGCAACAACCACTTTTCTCAAAGGCAGTGCTCCACAGGACAGCAGTGTAATAAGGATGAAGAAAGGTAAGAAAATATGTCCCCAAATCTTTTCTAATCAGTGCTTTTGAACATACAGTGAATGGAGTTTTCAAAAGTATTCACTAAGATTTTTGTGACTGTAATCCTTAAGAGCAAAATTTTTTTAGCTCCAACGAATTTTCAAAAATTAACAGAGCAGGTTTATAGCACAGATAATTTATTTTAACAGGAAAACTAACCAAGTTTTTAATTAAATAAACAAATGAATAAATGTTTGGCTCAGTGGTCTTCTTTAGCACCAGCAGCAGCAAAAAGAGCTGTATGATCTTTGAAATTCACTTTGGCTTTATCAATACTCTTCAGCCACACCACTGTACACAGAGACACAGTAGAGATATTCACTATAATTTCCTTTTCATAAATAAAGAATTGAGAAAATTGAAAGTAATGACTGGGAAATTTAGAAGAAAAGTTAGGGTAAGTTAAGATTCAGACTCATTTTTTTCCCTGTATTTACAGGACAATGATATTCTAATCAATAATTATAAATATTGTAGTGAAGTTACATGTAGCTTAACAACAGTAGTTAAGTAAAACTGATCAAAATGGTTTTACTTTCCTGTAGAAGAACAGTTTGCAACAGTTTCACTCTACTCAACTGTATGGATACAGCAAATGCATTACAAGATCTCAATTTTGGAAATGTTTTGATCACATTTTACAATAAAGGATTAAAAAGAAATTTGCAGCATTAAAAAATTTATTTCTGAAGTAAGGAGGTGCAAAAATGAATGAAATGTTATTAACTGGACAAAAATGGAAGTTTTCGTACTTTACCAAAGAGTAAAATAATCAGATTTGTCAGATCATCAACTAAACCAACAAAAAGATGTTTTCAATCTTTCAGCAATTTGCAAGGTAGAGGAAAAAACCTACACTTTACCCAAAAATATCATCACATATATATCAGGGAACCTAAGTTACTTAAAGGGAAAATTAATTCTTCACCTGACTTAATTCAGGTGAAGAATTCTCCATCCAAATTGATGAGCTATTCAGAGACAAGTATTATATTTACTTCAATGTAAGCTCTTTCTGGGGTGATGTAAAATTAGGCAGTATATAGAATAGTAGGATGACATTTCCTGTAAAGAGGAATAACTACCATTAATTACTAGTAATTTTTAACACTACTTTAAATACATACTTATTACTATATTCATGACAGTTATATTTTGCCATTGGTATTTTAAGCAAAGAAGATTTTATGGCTCTGAATTTCTGAAAAAAAACCCATCTATTCTAGCTTTATTTTGACAATGCAATAGTGAAAACACTACAGAGTCTGTCTTCCATGGTACCACAGCTCTATAAATGGTAGAAAGAGTATTTGCATGTAAATTATTAGAAGTACCATAATATAAAATATGGAAACATCCACATTCCTATTTTACCACGTGGACATTAAAACCCCAAAAAGATGAACTCCGTAAGTACCTTCTTGCTGGTGAAATATTGCTCTATACCTATGAAAATCCAGCCCAAATATATAATGTAAACTCAAACAGCAGGAATAAAACCACTGGGTGAAAGAAAGTTTTATGAGATTAACTTCAAGGAGAAGGGGGGAAAAAAAAAGATATAAAGCCAACATGCAGTAGGAAAACTTGTTGCAGAAGGAAAGAACAGAAAATAAAGAGGAAAAAAAAATTAATGGATCAGAAAGGAACAGATTTGGGTTGGCTCCATTTTAGCTCAGTTTTGTCATGTTCCCATACTTTCATGTGGTAGCACTGTGTGGGGTAAGAAGAGGCGATAGCAAGAAGTAGCCTTTTGCTTGTAGAAACGTTTCTTCATTCCCTCCAATAAACAGCACAGTCAGTAACACTACAGCTTGCATGCTCTACTCTTCCCCTAAAACCAAACATGTTGAAAGCAAAGCAATATTTCCACAGCATTCTTCATAATCATCTCACACAGAAATGCATCTGAATAGAAAAACAGTATCTGAAAGCACTTAAAAACTGTAGCAGGTATTTTCCTTATTCCAAATGATGAAATACTCAAATGATGCACCTTCATCAGGTACTGAATCTCATCTTTGAGAATCATGGTTAAAAAATGACCAGAATTCCTAAGAGTTCAGGATTAACTAAACATTGTAATGCTGGTGATGGTGTGCTCATATGAACTAACAGCAAATTTCCAATGTCAGTATTTATCCATATACTTCCCTCAGCCACGTATCTCTGTTTTATAGATATAAAAAACCCAACACTATGTGTGTAGTACCAACAATTTCTGGAAAATTACTCACACACTTAGAGTAAGGAACATCTACTAAAATGGTTTTACTACAAATGAATATATTTTTTCAAAATTTATATTTTCTATGTTCAAAGTGTTTCCTAGCGTTTTTTAAGCAGACTCATCATTTTGTTCACATAACACCCTCGTATTCTCTATTGATTCCTAAGGAGTTTACTTTCAGGTCCAAATTCTGGTTTTGTATGCTGAAAACATACTTTAACCCTGTATTCATCATAATTTAATGTATAATGTAGTGCAATTATCACTACATACAAAGAATAATGCCAAAAGCTGTATTTGTTGCCTTTTACCCTTTCACATCTCCTAGCAAAAAATAAATGGTTCAGCAACATAACATTATTGATCTTTGTAACAAAATATGCTAATATTTTATAGCCTGCTTAACTATTGCTGTACTTGAACTCGATTTCACCTACAGGAATGTTAATTTTTTATTATTTGAACAGGAACCTCAAGAAATCTGTAAGTTTCAAGATATTTTCTTTTCTACTCCTGTTCACAGGTAACTCATGAATTTACTCTGGGCATAATTTCAAATACCTGTAAGAAGAATTACAAGTATGAGCTTTGTCATCAAATCTGTCACCGAATTTTAACTTGGCGTATTGATGTTTGCAGTTTTTCCTTTTTAAAAAGAAACAAAACTCATCAACACAAACAAACAAAACCCCCAAATCCCCACACCATCAGAGCTGCTGCTTCCAGGACGTGACTCAGTAACTGGATGCGAGCAAAACATTCTTTTCTCTTCAAACACTGTTGTAGGATATTATCTTAGTTTAACATACTTTAAGTAACGAAGCCTTAAGCCAACATCGATAACAAACAAAGAACTACCTCTCTATCTTGCTTGTAAACCCCCAAACCAAGAATTAATTGCTTTTCTCATATTTCTACGTATTAATTGCTCATACAATATTTATGTGTAGAAATATTACAAAGTTATCTGTGAATTTTCCTAGGGACACTGACTGCTCTCCGTGACAGGACAGCAATCCCTTTTTAAGCTTATATTACTAGAATATTTGCAAGAGGATAACTGAGAGTGTACACGTGTACAGACTGGAGATTTTTGGGTTTTTTGTTTTCCCCAGAAATCCACTAAATAACCTCATTCCCCTAACCTTTACTCATGAACATGCGGACACAGACATATGGATACTGTTAATTTTTGCTTTATGGGACACCACAGATGGCACCACAGAAGAGTCACCAACAGTGTCACACCTCTCTACATCCTGAAATCGAACCTAATATTCCAGAGATGTGCCAGATATCTCACCAGCAAATAAATACTTCCCTTTCGGTGCAGGTACCACATAACATGAAAAAATTCTACTACAGATATTCACAAAGCTAAAGGATTTTTTTTCAGTCTGCATAATGAATGAGAAATTTCAGCCCCTATGCTAAACCATATATATTTTGTTCAGCATGACACATAAAGGTGAAAATCTAAAGTTTTTTAGAACTTAAGCTGTACAGCAAAATTACTAAAATATCATTAGGGTTGTAAAGTCAACACTGCTAGTAGAAATAACGTTTCCTGCAGAGTCTTAATGTATTCCTGAATATCATTATGATATTCATTTATTTCCATAATCACCTGCTATTTATTCTCCAGAGATTCATTCAATACCTTAAGAGAAAACTGGGATTATTCATCCTGATTCACTAAACGCCTGAGGTTGCAGTACCTTAAGGCTTTAGGGTGTTGTTTTTTTCTTCATTTTTAACCATATCTAATTTTAAGATGAAATACAGATGAATTTGATTTGGAAAATTTGCTGATGAAAGCCTATCCTAGCCTTTGGTAGCCTGTTCCCAAGATTTAAGATCCGGTATTAACACTTTGATTTTAACTGAGAAAATACAACCTTTCAGAAGCTGAATGAAGTTACACTTTTGATGTCAAGATCAACTGATTGTATTATTAGTAAAAAAATTTATAACACAGTGGGGAGTAATAACTATTTTGCTCATAGTCTTAAAAAAACTAGACATATTTTAACTCTTAAACACTGCAGGACCCACTCCAAGGGCAACTTGGGGGTTCATAACGAGGAAGACTGGCATCTTTTAGATAGCTCCTTTATTTGCATGAGAAAATTAAATCTTTGTAGTGTCCAAGCCTGTGACAGAGGGGAAACATACAGGGTGAAGGTAACTTATAGGGTGTGTTTTGTAGCATAGGTGCTGGATTCTCTCTGCGACAGTTCCCATGTGATGCTAGACGGGTAAGTTGCAAACATCTTTTGAGGGGTACAGCTTCTTTGGACACAGAATGATTAGGTAATTTTGACTTAACCTTTCACTATCTCAGTTCCACATATAAAATATGGAGTAAAAATTAATTTATGGGGTTGAAAAATAAAACAATACTTATTAAGCACTTAATCAAGTATTCACATGGGTGCCTAAATTAGAAATCTGAGCCTTTTGTGGTCAGTCAAGCAAAGTGGGAGATAGAAACTAAATTAAAAGCTTGCCACTCTTCAGTGCCTGCACAGTAAAATATGAATTTTTATTGCTACAATGTAAATGTATTCTACAAATTAGAGAATACAATCAACAATTTAGTTTCAAAAGTTGTCCAGTGACTGATTCATGTTAAAAGAAAAAGAATACAAAAATCAGTGTGAAATGGTTATACAGACATAAAAAGCCCTGCTTTTCTCCGTGGGAGCTGTGAGATTTTATCCATTAATATAGAAAAAAATTATTTTTTCTACATCTTCTGTAGAATTAAAGGGAGACAGGAAGAATGTGTTTCCGAAATAACTAAGCACAATTGCAATTATATTTCTGAAATGATAACAGCAACAGCTTTGTAATCACTGGCTGCTGGGCTACAGAGCTCAACAGTAACAGGAATTCTTACCTGGAGAAGAAGGGCAAACACAGAGGAACCCAGAGTGGTCCTTGGTTTCTTTTCCTCTCCTGATTTACTTAGAAATTTTTTTCCACTTTGATGCTTTTAGAACAGCTTTTTAGTAATTTTCAGAACAGTATTTACTCCTTAGGCACCACTGGTGACTCAAAGTTTCTTGTGTTTCTTCTACAAGGCTCTGCTATTCTGCTGGGTTACTCTGCAACCCAAACAGTTGAGGCTGTTACCAGAGAGTGCACTTATGGGAAGCAAATACAAATTCAGAAATGTCATTCCACACCCTCTGCACTTAGTGCATTGGATTATAAGACTCAAACTCCCTGCAGGAAAAGGTACAAAGGCAAAACCTATTTTAAATACACTTGGGAGTTGCCTATACTCAGTAAGAGTATAGCAACTAACTAAATAAAGCTCTTGAGCTCTTATTGGTTACATATTAATCTAAACAATATTCTTGGCCCATGATAGAAAATACTGATTTGTGTCTTCAGTTTATAACTATAAATCGAAATTACTATACTTGCCGTTTTCGGATTGTTTCAAGTCACAACTAAATCAGGATAGTCAATTTTCAAGTTAAACTTTTCTCAGTTATAAGTAGTTTTCATTGCTATGTGAAATCATAGAAAGGTCCAGAGACTGCCTTTACATCATTGCAATTCTGCCTAGACTATTAGCATGCACAAAATAACTGTGAACCAAAACTGGTGTCATATCTGAGATAGTTACTTACAAGAATACAATTGTAAATCAAGCTGTGCGAAATAATGTCTTATACTGTGTATTAGTTGCTTCAAGTATAAAGTTAATATTACATATTGAGATAAAATAAACAAACTTTGAAGACAAACATTAAATAGTCAGATGTTTTTCTAGTATACTTTCAGTATCTGTTTAATGCTGGGATTATAATTAATTGCAAATAGTATACTTGTGTTCTCCACAATGCAGATAAGCTTCCCAATAATGTGAAAAAAGACCAGATAGTAATAAAAAAGATAAGCTGTCTTTAAACCTGTCTCAGCTCTGCTTAAGTCATATTAAAACATTACAAAATTGATTTAAAATCATAGAAATGAGAAGTAGGCATTTAAAATAGTTTTGAATCTGTTTTTTTGTTTGTTCAACATGTTTTCAAGTTGCGATGTTTATAAAAGACAGAAAATATATGTATAATATTAAGTCAAAATTTAACAAACAATGACTAGAGGAAAAAAAAATTGAAAAAAGAAAATAGTACTATTGCCATCTAACACTAACACATCTCAGTTACTGGCTGTAGGTGCAGTACTTTCTGAACATGTCAAGAGGAAAAAAATATAAAAGTAACTTATCCAAATTACTTCACATACACAAAAACCAAGAACTCCAAAGACTGATGCAGCTACTGAGGTTAACTATGATACAGGAACTCATTAAGCATTTCTCTTTCCTTTTCTCCTGTTCACCCTAGGCAGAACCCATACTCTGAAAATCACTACCTTAAGTCAAGATCTTGACGAAGGTTCACAGGCTTAGAACCTTTTGGTCTGTGACCCAACATACGAGCCAAAAAAAAACTCTAATCAAAATATAAATATGGGAAACATCAATGAAAAACATGTGGATCCTTTCTAAAACTCAGTATAAGGCTAAAAGTGCTCAAAATGCAGAGAATCATAAAAAAAAAAAATCATGCAAGCAAAACACCAAATTCCTATTTCAGGAAGAATATCTGGAATAGGACTCTTCAGAATAATCCTTTCAAACTGTTCAGAGGAATGTTACTAAATAATCCCCACAGGTAGAGTTACAGTACGTGACAGTCTTCAAACACGCCTGCTTGCCCTTTGACTTGCATTCTATAGCTGCTCATCTTTCTAGAGAAATAAGGACAGTTTTAACCACTTGGCCTTTTGAGATGAGACCAAAAAGACACAAGAATATTTTACAGAGGAATGTGTAAAGAAATATCTGGAGTTTTTTATTCTTTTTTTTTTTTCTGCTGAGAATGACAGAAAGAATGGAGAATACTTGTGTTTCTGTTGAAGTCCATTCTCAGCCTTCACGCCAAAAGTGCCTGGTATCTATATCAGAAATTCAGACTAAGAAATAATCTTTGGTTGGAAACCTCTGTGAATTTAGTAGACTGATAGATGTCTTAATTAAAACAGACAATAATAGAACGAGAAATACTGAGGGTCCTATTTTGTTTTAAAGTACATAATCTCATTCCACCCCATTACATCTTTTGCAACTGTATGTTTTAGGAGCTGCATTTTTTCCCTTTGACAGAGATAACATGCATCTGTAGTCTCCCTACGATATTGTTTTGTTCAGATTCACGTCAACTACTACTCTGAAAGTCATTGTTTAGCCATCTTTTAGGTGAAATGCTCTGAAATAGCTGTTAGCATCTGAAATAGGAGGACTTCCATAAATCAAAAACCTTGCTTAATAATCACCAAGGCTGAACCTGGTTTGACAACAATAATTAGAAGAGGGAAGGATTTTAAAATTTTGACCACCTGTCCACTTCTTTTCTTTATAATTCATTAAATGATCAATATGGTGATGTAATGATCCAATTTTCTCCTAACAGAAACTTCCTAAATTTGCTCAGTCTTAGGGGATTGAACATTTAGAGTCAATTGATCACTACTCGTGTGCAGGTCGGGTTTTCCCTCACACAGCAAGGGCAATTTTATCTGACTCAGATATTTCTGGTTTATTTATCTTTGGCAGCCAGGATACATGCTTCCCTGGCCAAGGAGGCAGCAATATTTTGAGTTTAGCGTGACTTCATTGCAGTGTCTTGAGTCTATCACTGATCAGGGCTAAGGGTCTCTATAGCCACTGAATGAAAAGGAAGGTTGGATGTCAATAGTGCAATACCTATGGCATTAACAGAATCATGTGTTTTACTACTCATGTGGAAGGAGAAGGTGGAAATTCTGATTTTTATTACTGAGGTCCAGTATTTGTCCTACACGATTTAATTTTCCCGTGACAAGGATTTGCTGTGGAACAGAAACAGAAAAGGTGGTTTTGCTTCTCCCTTTCTCTAAAACTGATATGAAAGAAACCAAAAGTACTCTTTGTGGTGATCTTTACGAAGGAGGAGTGGAAAGATAAGGGAAACAGGATCTCCCTAGCTTTCCCTTTCCCTGACTTCTAGACTAATTTGGATATTGCTTGAGAGTATTTTGAAAACATGCTTGTAAGTGCTCAAAACAAACTTGGAGTTCTTCAAGTGGAAGAGGCTATCATAATGTTTCTCTACAGGATCACAGGGGGCTTCTGCAGGAAATGTCTTCACAGTCATCTGATAAAACTCTGTAAATACTTGTAATACCACAAGCACAGCAGTCAGGAATGACTGTTGGCATTTGCATTTTGTTGCTTACTTACTATGTTAACCAAGACTAACATCCCAAAGTCTCTGAAACTCATTCTGTCTGTAAAACAGAGATAATACTCTCAGAAGTCTTTGTTGAGAATTAATTAGCTATTATTTACACACTGATCCTTTAAAAACAAAATGAATCCATGCACCGTTTTTACATCCCTGCTCACTTAAGAAAAAAAAGAAAAGAAAAAAAACCCAAACAACAACAACAACAAAAAACAAACCAAAACAAACAAACAAAAAAAACCAACAAAAAAAAAAAAACAAATGACAGCGATTCATTGATTTTTGTGGCCAGAAGGGAGCATTATGATAATAATCTACTCTGGAGTTCAGTAGCCACAGTGCCAACCTCCATGTAATACTTTAGATAATGAGTTCTCAGTCTGGGCTATAGTGCAACATTCATAAAGTTATCCAGTCTTGATTTCAAAACTAAAAGTGATGGAAAATCAAATTAAACACACCCCTATGGAAACTCTTTCAGTGTTACTTATATTCAGTGCTAAAAATACGCATTGTTTCTACTTGATCTGTTCATCCAGTCACAGGATCTCATTACATATTTTGCTCTGTATCCAAGCATGGTTCACTACCATGGATTTCTTCTCCTTTGTAAGAATGAGGCAAAATAGGATGAGAAAACACTGACTAAGCTTCTATAACCTTAAAATAATAGATAATTAAGCAAAAACAGTAACTTTTCTGGAATAGCTTGCAAAATGATAATATGATCTGGTTTGCAAAACCTTTACAGGTTTTCTGTTCAAGACACTAGCTTCCCTCCTCCCTCCCCCTTCCCACAAGAGATGTGTAAAATCAGAGTAAAATGACAGCATGGCTTTCCATTCACTTTTTTGTGGAATTCATTCACAGTTTTGTCACTTTCTTTAACACCAGGGTTCAATCTCCTTCTAAAACAGGATCCCCAAAAGATTTCCAATTATCACTAATATTATGCATTATTATGTCCAGTGTGCTTCATACAAAGTCACCTGTGACTGAAAGCCAAGCATATAAACAATATGGTAAAAATAGTTCGTACTTCCATTTAAAAATTACCAATCCTCTCTTTGTTCAGATAACTTCTGCGTGATCCAAACTGTTTGCTTAGTATAACTGACAAAAATATTAAATATCTTTCATATTAGTATATGAGACCGTGATTAATATCTAGTTTTTAAGAAGAATACCACAAAAATTCAATTAATCTTTGATTAAAGATGTTTGGGTTTTTTTTGAAGATACTGTTTCACACTCGTATCTATACAAAATGTGAGTGTCTAGCCTTGTCTAAGCCTGCTCATGAAAAAATAAAGAGTATACTTTAGACAGAATGGAGAGAAAAGCAAGGTGGAAAGCAAGCAACAGTGATAGATCCTTGTTTTCAGCAGCTTTTCATAAATTCCCTTGGGAAGCCAACTGAATTTCATTGAAGGGAGTGAATCAATGGTCCTTCATAAAAAGAAAATCAATTAGAAAGTCATTACCTGAAAATTAGCACTCAAAAAACAAAATTCCATTTTAAAGGCAATTAGACTACATGCCAGTACTAAGCTGAATTGCATTTGCATTGATGTATGCAAAATGATTTACATCCTCCATCCCTCAGAAACGTAGGGAGTGAAAA
>NW_020956705.1:0-2674 GCF_003031625.1 Empidonax traillii | reverse complement strand
GGTCCTTCATAAAAAGAAAATCAATTAGAAAGTCATTACCTGAAAATTAGCACTCAAAAAACAAAATTCCATTTTAAAGGCAATTAGACTACATGCCAGTACTAAGCTGAATTGCATTTGCATTGATGTATGCAAAATGATTTACATCCTCCATCCCTCAGAAACGTAGGGAGTGAAAAATTGGAGAACATATTTAGAGACGCTAGTGAATTTATGTTTTGCAAGCTATCTATCTCAAGCAGCAGATGACTGTGCTGGGCTTTTAAACAGCTTTACATTGTGTATCTAAAGTACTGATGTTCATATTGGAATTACAACACTCGAGGAAGCTATGGCAGGAAGCTCCCTGTCAGAGCAACACATAGGAAATCAACTGCTAATGTAGAAGGCAGAGAGGGGGTTGAAGGCAAGTAAATATCCCAACAGCTTCTTTCTTACAATAGCTTGGCACAGTCCTGGCATAATTTGTGTTTTGAGCCACACTGGGAAGGCAAACAGCTTTAAGTGTTGAGAAGGAGGAGTAGAGAGCATTTCGCAGAAGAGCTAAAATCTCCCCCTGGGCTGTAGATGGACAATCAAGCCCATCCCGTCTGCAGTAACAGGGCTAATCCATTATGCCTGGCTCTGCCAGTACAGAAAGAATGGTATATCCTTCCCTCACAGGTCTGGGTCTGAATAATAAGAACCACCCCCTGAAGATGGGATGTTACAGCTTACAATGCTGAAGAGGTATTTCGGTAAGTAGGCCTCAGGGCATTGCGCCTTTGCAAGGGAGGGAGCACTGCCTCTCTGTTTAACATCAAAGGTTTATCTTAAAGACAGGAGATGAAAATAGAATAAATATGACACAGAAGTACAAATTCATTGCTGAACATTAAGAACATCTTAATCACATCATGCACACACTTACGTAGCATTAGTTTAAATGACTAAAACATGAATACCATCCTGAAATGAAATATTCCTCTGAGTTAGGGTAAAATGTTCAACTTCAAGAGTCAGTTGGTGAGGTAAGGCAGGGTTTGAATGTTGGATTGTGCTGTACAGGGCAGTTCCAGAGCTCAGGGACACCTGACCAGCAGCCTAAAGCTCTGTTAGGACCTGGCCACCAATCAGGAGAAGAGGGGGCATTGTCAGGATCATCTGAGGGAGATTTAAAAGGCTCCAGGGTTTGCAAACAACCAGGACAATGGCAAAAAGCGTGGGCAAACAGGACATGGCATGTCAGAAGGGCATGGCATGGCAGTTGGCACAGCAGTTCATACAGGCAGGTCACAAAGGTAGGATGCAGAACTCAGAGTGTCATCACTCATCAAACCAGAAGAGAACCACCTATGGTTTCAACTCAGTCAAAAGACTCGATTTGCCAAGCCTGGTTTAATGGGGGCTGTGGGGTCCATCTGATAAAGAAGGGGGAAAGTATCTTTGGTCAGGGACTTGCCAGACTAGTGAAGGGGGCTTTAAACTGGATTTTTTGGGGGAGAGGGGCACCTAGCCATCACAATCCTGCCAGCTGAGTGCCAATACCTACAATGGATACCTGCAACAGCACAAAGGCATTTCAGATACTCCAGCCAGTGAGCTGCCTTTATCTGGGGCCCAGCTCAGATACCTCTACATGAACACACACAGTATGGGGAACAAAGAAGAGGAACTAGAAATGTGTGCACACCTGCATGGATATGATATTATCGGCATCACAGAGGCATTGCAGAATGGCTCCTGTGGCTGGAACGCTGGAATGGAATGTCTTATGCTTTTTAGGAAAGACAGACTAGGGAGGTGAGGAGAGGGTGTAGACCTCTATGTCAATAACCAGCTGGAGAGTATGGAACTCTGAGTGAGGGAGGATGAGGAGTAAGCTGAAAGTTTGTCGATGAAGATTAAGGGAGGGCATGGACAAGAGATATTATAGTTCAGACTATATGTAGACTATGTAACAGATGGGGGGTCTGTTGCAGGCCACCTGATCAAGAGGATGTTGTGGATTAAACCTTCTATAGGCAGATAGGAGTAGCCCCATGCTCACAAGACCTGGTCCTCCTGGGGTATTTAAATCACCCTGTAGGAGGTGATTTAACAGGGCACAAGCTGTCCTGGAGCTTCTGTGAATGGTCAACAAGAACTTCGTTACACAAGTGATTGAAGAGCCAACAAGAAGAGATGCCATACTGGGCCTTGTGCTCACCAACACAGAGGAACTGGTGGGGTATGTAGTGCTCCAAGGCAGCCAAACTTGCAGTTACCATGAGATGGGAAATTCTGAGATCATCAGGGCAGTGAGGAGGGCATGCAGCAAGCTCACTGTCCTGGACTTTAGGAGACCACATGTTGGCCTCTTCAAGGATCTACTCAGTAGAGACCCATGGGATAGAGCCCTGGAAGGCAAAGGGGTCCAAGAACGGTAGCTGAATTTCAAGGATCACCTCCTCCAAGCTCAGGAGCAATGAATCACAACATTCTAGAGGGAAAGGATGTGGAGAATATTGTAGTTCAGTGGCTGCGTGAGAAAGGGCACAACCAGCAAGAGCTGGTCCCTTGGGAAAAGTATTTAGAGTAGCAAAATATTTAGAGTAGCAAAATGCGAGGTCGCTAATGATATCAGGACATCTGGTGTTCTAGTTTGATGATCAAAGAAGAGACAATGTATAACTTGGTGATCACAGGAGGAACA
>NW_020956704.1:130018-131785 GCF_003031625.1 Empidonax traillii | reverse complement strand
TTTTTTTTTTTTTTTTTTTTTTTTTTTTTTTTTTTAAATCTCGTTTAGTCGTTAGGTGTAACAGAGACTCTTTAACTGCACTCGTTCAGTTTGTGTAACCAGGCTTTGTTCCACGGGAATTTCTGTTGCAGTTCAGTCTATGCCAAATAAACTGCTTTATTTGATACCGAGCCGTGGCGTGGTGGCTTGCTGGGAACAACACCTTGTCAGAGAGGTCTCAGGAAAGAAGGCAGCTGGATTTGTGGGAAGGGCCTGGCGCCGCTCTCTGCCGTCCTCCAGACTGCCGGGAGCCACACGGCAGCTCCCACGTGCAGCAGGTCAGCAGGAGGTCTGGGAATAGCAGGGAAATGAGAAATAGGAATTCTTTCCCAGCCCAGTCACCTGGGATCACCGCAGATCCACTCTGGCTGGAAAAGCAGAGGCTGTGCGCCTTGTGTACCTGGATCCCAGATCTTCAGGGATGTGCTGAGGAGGGTTGTCCGTAATGGAATGAATGTGCCTTTGGACAACACAGAGAACTGCCAGTTACTGGTAAATAAATGCGCATCCACATTCCTGCTCTGCGGGAGATTGTTATCTCTGTGGGTGAATCTTGGCAGCTGGGATGTGAGGAGTATACACATCCCTGATGGATGTGGCTTGGGGAGAAAAATAATTAATGGATCTTTGCCCTGCACAGAGTTGGGAAGCACCTCAAGAAAGGACTGGGGAGGGAGGAGGCACAGGATGGGGCAGGGTGTCCACACAGATCTCCAGATCTAATGTTGGTTATCACCACAAAAGGCCACTTTCCTTGGGGCATGAGGAGAGGGCTGAGGATCCGGGGACCCACACCAGGAAAGAGAATGGGAAGGTAAGAGATAAAAAAGCTCCAAAAAAAAAAAGGGTCTGGTTGCTGGCAGGAATCCATCAGGTAACAGACACCCGAGATGCAGGAGGAAGGTTCCAGGAAACTTGCAGGTTTTGCGGAGATTTTCATCCTTTCAGGAGGGAGGTGCAGGTGCTGCTTGAGGCCGGCCGGGCCTATGGAAGGGTGTTCCCGCTTCCAACTCTGCAGGGAAGTAAGAGTCAAAACCAGAAACCCTCTGGAAAGGCGAAGAGTGGCAAGGACAACCCGATCACGGCAGGGGGGTTGGGGGTGGATGATCTTTAAGGTCCCATCCAAGCCGAACCATCCCGTGGTTCTGTGATTCCACGCCCATGGCGGGGGTTGTGAGGGGTCAGCGTGTGGCACCGGGAGAAGCCGGGGGATATCCCTCCTCTCTCTCTCTCTCTCCCTCCCGGGGACTGCCTGGTGTTCCCGGGGCGGTTCCCGAGGGCCGTCCCGGCCGGGGAGACACCCCCTGCCCGCGGGACCGCCCCGGCTCCGCCGCCCGAGGGAGCGCCGTGAGGGAGCGCGGCGGGGCCGCCCCGAGCCATGGAGCGCTACGAGAAGCTGGGCAAGGTCGGGGAGGGCTCCTACGGCGTCGTCTTCAAGTGCCGCAACAAGGACACGGGGCAGATCGTGGCCATCAAGAAGTTCCTGGAGTCCGAGGAGGACCCGGTGATCAGGAAGATCGCCCTGAGGGAGATCCGCATGCTCAAGGTGGGTGGCTGTGAGGGTCCGGAGCCCCGCGCCCGGCACGGGCGGTGCCCGCCGCGGGGAGACCGGGGCAGGGAACCGGGGAGCCCTGAGGGAGCTGCCGGGGACGGGGCGTGAGGGGACGGGGGCTGTGGGGAGACGTGAGGGGATGGAGTGTGAGGGGGACAGGGCGTCGTGAGGGGACA
>NW_020956704.1:127559-129084 GCF_003031625.1 Empidonax traillii | reverse complement strand
GAGCCGTGAGGGGATGGAGTGTGAGGGGGACAGGGCGTCGTGAGGGGACAGTCACTGAGGGCAGCCGTGAGGGGGACAGGGCATCATGAGGGGACAGGCTGTGAGGGAGGAATGAGGGCACAAGGCTGGGGGGAGCCGTGAGGGGGACAGGGCGTCACGGAGGGACAGGCTGTGAGGGCAGCCGTGAAGAGAGGGGGGCGTGAGGGCATCTGGGAGGTGATGGCGTGTCGTGAAGGGGGGGAAGCAAAGATTGGGGTGCGAGGGAGCACCGTGAAGTGCCCGAGTCAGCTTATCTGGGAGAAAGCCGGTGCCAGGGAATGTCATCCCACTTGTCCGGGGGAGGCGATACCAGGTGATCCTCCCCAGCCCAGGCTGGGAGGGTCGGTCCGGAACTGTTGGAGCCGGTGTAAAAGACATGGGCAGAAAGTGATCCTAAACAGCACGAGGAGGGGGGGACAGCCATGGAATGTAGCTCGCCCAGCTCCCCAGTTGATAAATGTTCCCTGGCTCCTCCTTAAAATGCCCTTTCTGAGCTCCTGGTCTTGGGGCACCCGCAGTGTGGGAGCCTGAGGTGCAGGAGGATCCAGCTGTGGATTCATTGCCAGGGGCTGTGCAGGCTCACAGCTGGAATCGAGGGCAGAGCCGGCACCTGTGCGCCACGGCAGCACCTGGTCTTTGCTGATCCTGTCCTGACCTCTCTGTGAGAGCTCAACCTCACACAGAAATGGGTCACTCCTTCACCCTCTGTCTGTGTGTTTTCCTGGTGAAAATAAAAGCACGGGAACATCTACAGTGGGTCACACCCCAGGCCTGTCAAGCATGCAGAAATGAGGAGAGACCCAGGAGGAAGAGGGAGAGGATGGGGCAAGGTTTCCTTTCACACTCCCAGCTTCTGGGCAAGGATTCTGGAGCATTGTTCCCATTGCTTCTTGCTTAGAGAGCTGGGAGCCTGTCCCACCTCTTTTTTTTGAACTGCTGTGTTCATTTGGTCTCCATAGTTTCCTGAGGTTTTAGGAATGTGTTGTGTGAAAAAAAATATTCCCTTTTATTTGTTACCAACTGGCTGCCAGGTGATGGCACACAGCACCCTCAGCTGTGTGTTCTGAGAAGTGGGCAGAGTTTTTCCCTTTCTCCAGGGTGCTGGTGATTTGTCCACCTGCCATCCTGGGAAAGCCCATCATGCCAGAAAAACAGGATATTTATTTTTCAGTTAGATCTTGGGGAGAAGCAGCCTTTTTCTCCTATCCTAAACAAACACAGGGCACATGCTGTTTCATATCAGTAAACAATGCTGGAGATGCATTGACATTTAAATTGTATTAAAGATCTGAAAATGATCATTGCTGAATACCCTTGTAATACAGCTGGGAACTGGATCATCCTTTGGGATCCAAAGCTGCAGCCAGGCATGGCGGGATCTGTGTTGGGGCACTGTTGATTTTAACAAGTGCAGACATGCTTGGCTGTCTTTTCAGCTTTTTCTCTGTCAATAGTAACAGTTTGTTTGGTTTTGGAGGTATTTACT
>NW_020956704.1:126896-127315 GCF_003031625.1 Empidonax traillii | reverse complement strand
AATACCCTTGTAATACAGCTGGGAACTGGATCATCCTTTGGGATCCAAAGCTGCAGCCAGGCATGGCGGGATCTGTGTTGGGGCACTGTTGATTTTAACAAGTGCAGACATGCTTGGCTGTCTTTTCAGCTTTTTCTCTGTCAATAGTAACAGTTTGTTTGGTTTTGGAGGTATTTACTGGCTTAGGCAACTCCTGTTTGTCAAAGATGCAGTGAGATTGTGTTTCATCGGTAAAAAATGTGGGGCCTGATAAATCATTTTTCTGCACAGTAAATGCCTTGTAGACAAAGGGGTTTTTGTGGCCAGGAGCCAAGGGAGGGTGGGGGGAGCTTGCAGAGTCTTGAAACCACAGAATCCTGGAATGGTTTGGGTTGGAAGAGACCCCAAAGGTCATACAGTTCCACCCTCCTGCAGGGACA
>NW_020956704.1:114767-123322 GCF_003031625.1 Empidonax traillii | reverse complement strand
CATGAGTGAGACCCTGGTGAGTTGAGCAGAGCAAAAGAAATGAAGGTCTCTGCTAGTTTGATCAGCAGAAATCCTTTGTCAAGCCCAGTTGTTGTCAAGGTCAAGGTCTCCTCCTAAGAATTACAGAATTGCCGATGTTGGAAGGGAGATCATCTTGTCCAGCCCTCCCACTCAAGCTGGCTCAGCTAGAGCAGGCTGCTCAGAAACTTTTCCAGTCAGGGCTTGAAGATTTCTAAGGCTGGAGGCTTCCCAGACTCCCTGGACAACCTGTTTGGGTGTCTGACCACCCTCTCAGTTTAAAAAGATTAAATAAATTGCTTAGATTTCAGTGGAGGTGCTCAGTTTATGCCCATTTGCCTCCGTCCTTTCATTGCCAGGAGCTTCCCAGCTGGTTCTGGGAGCTGGCTCCGCGTCGTGCAGGTGACACAGAGCTGTGCAGCTGGGTGGGAGCCTGCACAGGATCTCATCCCAAAGGTGGGCTGTGGGCAGGTGACTGTCCTGTCCAACGGGACACGGATTTAGCTGCTGCTCGGAAATCCTTCCACCTCCTTCAGCAGGAATGATTGCCTGGCACAACGTGCAAGTGGTGCGTGGATGAATCAAGAGGGTCTTTATCTGAGGGCCAGGTTAAATACTTGCTTCTAACCTTGTCTTTCTCTGCTTGTAGTGCATCCACCGAGATGTAAAGCCAGAAAACATCCTGATAACAAAGCACTCCGTCATCAAACTCTGTGACTTCGGGTTTGCTCGGATACTGAGTGAGTGCTGCTGGATTGTTAACACGGGAAAGCTCCACTGAAGTGTAGGGTCAGCTTTTCACTCACTTGCCTTTGCCTGATGCATCTGCAAAGCATCCTCTATAAAAGGCTGTTGAGTCTTCCCAGGGAAGCTCTGCTAAAGGCTGGGTAGAGATCCCAAACCTTAAAGGAAGGAGCCCAGACACCACGGTGACGGGGATCTGTAAACAGCCTGAGCTCCCTGCTGGGGCAGCTGAGCTGCTGGGGGTGCTGGCACTGGCAGATGGAAGTCAGCCTTGGGCATCTTGGAGCTGCCCAGCCGTTGTTTATGCAGTGCTGGAGACACAGCTGGAGTTCCCTGGGAGCCAGACCCCTCTGGCTGCCTGCGCAAACAATGGCTTCACATTTTCCTTATAAATAAAGCCCCTAATCTGGTTTATTTTAGCTCCTGTGTTCAGACAAATCACGTGGGCTCCGGGAACTGCCCCCTGGCTGCTTGCAGGGCCCTGGAGAAAAACACGGTCCTGATTTTTGCCAAAGCGTTTCCAAAGCAGGGTCCTGTTGAGGCCAGTGACTCACCCCGTTCCTGCAGCCTCTGCCTGCCCAGGCACTGCCCCAGCACGTGCAACAGCTGATGGCTGCATCGCCCTGATCCCACATTCCTGATTGTCCCTCTCCTCCCTGACCCCACCCCAGCGGGTCCCAGTGACTCCTACACGGACTACGTGGCCACGCGGTGGTACCGCTCGCCGGAGCTGCTGGTGGGGGACACCCAGTACGGGCCCCCCGTGGACGTCTGGGCCGTGGGCTGCGTCTTCGCCGAGCTGCTCTCGGGGGTCCCGCTCTGGCCGGGCAAGTCTGACGTGGACCAGCTGTACCTCATCCGGAGAACCCTGGGTGAGTGGCCCCCTGCACGGCCTTCCCACGGCTTTCCTCTGCTGCGGGAACCGGAAGCGGGATCATTGCTTGCAGGCTGCCTGGAACCATCCCTCCACGCTCTGGGAAGGTGAATCTGGTGCTGGGCACGTTAGGAAAGGTGTGGGATGTGTTAGGTGGTCACTCCTGGTCCCTTGGGGTGGCCCAGTGACTGCTGAGGTGTCCCTTGGGTTGGGACAGCACGGGAGCAGCTGCCTCTCCTGCTGTGCTTCCCACATCTTCACCTGTCTCCACACAGGGAGTTGTGTCAGAAAGGACCAGGGATGTCTTGCATAAAGGTTTGAAAGATCCTGATACTCTTCAGGATTTGATTATCGAGCAAAGTGGTCAATGAATAGTTGGATTCAGTTCATCCCAGGTTTGGAGGTCTCATAAGCGTGGCCAGTGCCTGTGGATGGCTCTGTGCCTGGGAATGGGAGTGTGAAAATGTTCACACTTGTTCACAGAAATGTTCACAACTTGTCTGTTCCACGTGTTTGTCTTTATTCATCAAGGAATTTTAGGAGCCACTCCGGATTTATTTGTTAAATAAAAGAGCCACTATCCCCATAACACTTAAATTAATGCAGTCTCATTGATTCTCTTTGATCTTGGTGTGTAACATCTGATTTCTTGCCTGGCAACGAACAACCCCCTCACTTTTAACTGAAATTTGTTGGAATGAACTGAGAGTTGTAATTTTTACTGAGCAGTTTATAAAACTAATGGCTTTAAACAGATAAGCTCCTTAGCTAGGAAAATAGTTCAACACCGATTGCTTCACCCTCCAGAACCCATTAAAGCCAGTGTTAGGCAGTTACAATTCGTTTTTAATGACAGGGTTTCAGCCAGAAGAGATTCCCGTTAGATGCAGGTGCTGGAGTGAGCAAAGCTCCTCGGTGGAAGCTGTGCCATTATGGGGGGTGGCATTTTACTGGCTCTTTGTTACGGGCTTGATTTTAGCATTTTCCTTGCTCTGAGCTGCTCTGAGCTTCAAAAAAGCTGCCCTGGAGAAAAGCTGCAGCGTGTTCCTGGTGGAGCTGCACATCAGCTCTGCTCCATACAACACGCTCAGGAGTGTCCAAAGGGAATTTCACCAGTAGGAGTTAAATTTTCCTGAAGCTGGAACAGTTCACTGATGGCCCAAGTGGACATCAGGTGTCACAGAGGAACATTCCCTCAGCTCACTTGGTGGTATTCCATCTCTTTGGATGTTCTCTTGGGTGGCATCAGCCTTGTGGGGGGGATACAACCTTGTACAGGACAAACAGCCAATTAACTCAAATTTCTTTCTGTTCTTGGTCCAAGGGGATCTCATTCCCAGGCACCAGCAAGTGTTCAGCACCAACCAGTTCTTCAGCGGGGTAAGAATTCCAGACCCAGAGAGCATGGTAAGAGCTGCCTCCTCCAGATGCAATTCCCCTGAGCCTGCTGCTAACCAGTCTCTCTCCCTCTCTAATCCTTTGCTAAGCAGATGAGGTGTTTGGACAGGGAAGTGCTCCTGCTTCTTTTTACCCACGTGCTGCCTGCTTTGGAAGTGGAGCTGGCAAAGCCTTGCTCAGCTCGCCCAGTCCTTTGCTGCGCAGCACATTTTTTCCCAATCCAAAAGCTTTGCCCTTTACTTTGCCAGTGTGTGCACCAGGATATTACCTGGAGGTGGCTGAACCCGTCTCACGACATTTTAACTTCTGCACTTTGTAAAAACAGTCAAAAAAGTATTGCTCTCCACCCCTTCCCCCCATTTGTGGTGGCACATCCTTGGTAAATGCCAGGCCTGTAAGCACACGGAGCAAGGGAGGCATTTTGCGAGGTCACGTGGCTGTGGGAAGCTGGGTCTCTGTCCCCTGATGAATGAAAAGCTTGCTGATATGAGTACACTCACTGGGGTTTTTTTTTCCCTCCAGGAGCCGTTGGAAATGAAATTCCCCAATATTTCATACTCGGCTCTGTCTCTCATGAAGGTAAGAAAGCTCCAGCCCTGCACTGAGATGAGCAAATGGGGTCTGTGTCACTTGTCAGGAAATGGTGTGAGTTGGGGGTTGAGTTATCAGAGATTCATTGAAAAATAGAGCTGGTTTCCTGCCCCTGTTCCTCGAGCCACAGCTCCTACTACAGCTGTGGATTCCCCATCCCTGGAAGTGCTCAAGGCCAGGTTGGAAGGGGCTTGGAGCAACCTGGGCTGGTGGAAGGTGTCCCTGCCCGTGGCAGGGAGTTGGAATGAGATGGGCTCTAAGGTCCTTTCCAACCCAAACCATTCCATGATTCCTTGATTAATTGCTGCAATTGCTGGGTATCAGCTGCTCCTCAAGCTTCCTGCTGACTGAACAGCCACTCTTATAATGCATTAAAAAAATTATTAACCCATGTGCCTGTGGGAATACTCGTTGGCTGTGGTGAGGAGCTGGAATTGTGCAGACCTGTTTCATGAGTGTTTTGTGTGATCCTTCATTTTTTCTAGGGATGCCTTCGGATGGACCCTGCAGAGAGGCAGAGCTGTGAGCAGCTGCTGCAGCATCCCTACTTTGACAGCTTCAGGGAGGCAGTGGATCTGGGGAAAGAACAGGAGAAAACAGCTCGGAAAGCAGCCAGGCTGCCTCGGAAGCACATGCCAGGGGTAACTTTGCCACAGTGTTTCATGTTCTGTGCCTGAGGAGGGGCTGGTTCTTTTGTTGGCTCCCAGGAGCTGGGCTGGGCTGGCAGTTTAGGGTGTTGGACTGGTCTCAGTTTTATCTTGAGGAGAAAACAAACCTCCTGGCTAAAGAGTAAATCCACACAAACTGGATACTGCCCTGCAGCTCTGCGGGGCACCGGGGATAAGCAGCACAGCCCTGAGAACCAGCAGGGTTATCCAGGAATCTGCATTCCTGACAAAGGGTAGCAGGAGAGCTGAACAAACTGGACACACTCACGTGGCTGGTTTAATTTCGGATCTTTTTTGTGCTTTTTAATCCCAAATTACAGAGATGGAAAAAATGCCCAGTTCTGTTTGTAGCTGGTGATGGGACATGATCCCATACTCAGTTCCACGTTACACCACACACTGGGTGTTCCTGCAGCTGGAGTTGCCAACAAATTCCCTGCTCCTTCAGCCTGTCCGGACTCCATCCCGAGTCCCCAGATCCAGCCTCTCAATGCAAGTCATTCCTGAGAGCCACATTCCCCATGGCAGGGGCAGGGAAGTTGGAGGTGAGGGATGGAGAAATGTAAATTCCTGGATCAGACTGAGTCGCCTCTTCCGTTTCTATGCCATGGGATATAACAGCAATATTTTTCTTGCCCTGGATGACTGGAAGAAATCCCTTGAATGAGTTGATCTGGTTGCAGTCCCGGCACAGAACCCCAGATCCATGGCTCTTAGCATGAGAAGTACGGGATTACTGTAGGAAATAGTGACATTTTTCCATGTGGAAAAGTGTGCTTTATTCTCATTCCAGACAAATACAGTCGGTGTAACTTTCCCTTCAGTTGCAGCACCTGCCCCAGCTGACCAGCAGTAACGTCCTCCCGGCTTTGGACAGCAAGAAGCACTGCTGCAAAACAAGGAAATCCAACTACCACTTCCCAAACATCTGACCACCTTCAGACCTGACTGTTCAAAGTTCAAGGATGAATTCGGGATGTATAAAGGGAGGATACACGGTGGGAAACTAAATTACTAAACGTTGTGACACGTCCAAAGTGAGTCCAGCCTGAGGAGAGGCTGCCTGACTGCTCCAGGTAGTTCCCAGCCTGCTCCAGAGACACCCCTGCCTCGCTCCTGCGCTTCCAGATCACAGAGTGCTACAGCTGCTGGTAGTGACTTCACAGGCTCAGCAGGCACCACTCCCAGGAGAGCACACCAACCATAACCTCTCCTTTCTTTACTCTTTCCAGAGTTTCTCCTGAGTGTTTCATCCGTCAGTTGAGACTGGTCTTCTTGGCTGTTTCTGACAATAGTGAAGCCACTTGCTTGTAGTTACAGGAATTGTTTTGATCAAAACTAATCATGAGCATAATTTATAACGATGGCCAGACACGGGCAGGAATTCTACCTAAGTGTTTGTATAAAAAGTGACTCGGGTTTGTGGAATCTCAGGATGTAATATTGGGTCGATTTTGAATAAAAGAAATGTAGCTTGTTTTTCCAATTTACTGGATTTATTTTTTTACTTGAAACTAAGAGCAGAAATGTTTTCCCAGTACATTCTGCGTTCCACAACAGTCAAAGCCATTTCAGTGGGACAGATCAGGAGGGGGGAGCCGAGGAGGGGTCGGGCTCTGCTCCCAGGGAACAGAGACAGGAGGAGAGGGAACGGCCTCCAGCTGTGCCAGGGGAGGCTCAGGTTGGATATTGTGGAAAAAAGGGTTGTCCAGCCCTGGCACAGCTGCCCAGGGCAGGGGGGGAGTCCCCATCCCTGGAGGGATTTAGAAACCATGTGGATGTGGCACTCGGGGACACGGGTCAGTGGTGGCCTTGGCAGTGCTGGAGGAACAGCTGGAGTCAATGCTCATGGAGGCTTTTCCAACCTGAACGATGCTGATTCTCCCATTCATCGGCAGTGATGAGGATGCAGCCAAAGGGCTGCACAGAACTCACCCAGTCCATGTCAGCATGTGGCAAAAATGTGCACCAGGGCATATCCAAGAGCCACTGCTCCTGCACAGCCAGCCGTGCTCCATCCCGTGTCCTGAGGAGTGACCCTGCCTGCCTGCAGATCACTCCACTGAAACCAGACAGCAGAAGTCAAAGCATGAAGAACACAAAGATGACCCATGACTGCTTTTATTAAATCAGCTCCCACTGACAGGGTGGGATTCTGAGAGTGAACAGCCCTTTGTCCCCACAGCACCAACACCCATCACCAACCGCGCCCAGTGCTGCGGCTTCACCGCCCATCGTCACTGTCGCTTCATTTCTGTGCGGTGAAATAGCTGAACACTCCTCACTGAGGTATCAGCAGCTGCCTATGAACACAGGAACAGATGACTCTGTACAGAAGCCTGCCTTCTCTGCTGACATCCACCATTTAAGCTGCCTTCTCTGCTGATGTCCACCGTTTAGTGTAAGCTTAACAAAACTTCAGTGCATAATTTCTGAAAACGCAACGTACAGCTTTTGAGGCTGGACTGGGAGAGCTGGGCTTATTTCCACACCGGGAAACACAGCAGCTTCTACAACTTAATTTATGCAATATATGATAAATACTAGGAAGTCACATCTCAGTTACTGCTGTCGTGTTTAGTCCAAGTCCAGCTCCAGCTCCAGCTCTGGCAGCGCCTGCTGGAGGGCGTGAAAGGTGGTTTCTTTCTCTCTGATCCCAGGAAGGTCACTCAGATACAAATACTTAAGGTTCCTGTAAGTATTTAAAAAGAAAATCAGCAACTATTTAACTGCTGACAGAGAAATTAGAGAAAGGATAATTCCACTGTAGTGGTTTGGAGTATTTTATAAGGTGACTGGTTCTAATGGGAGGTTTTTTAGCTGCAGAGGTGCAGTATCCAAGTGCATCCCATACCCCAGGACTCAGGTCTGCCCCAGGACCTTGAGGCACAGGTGACAGGGAGCAGCCCCACACATCTGGAATGGCCAGACTCCAACCTTCCCACCCAACACAATCCCGAAACAGCCTGTGACAAGGGAGCTGTGGAAGCGCTCAGGGGCTCACGTACATCAGCTTGTGAAGGGCAAGGATGCCTTTGTCTGTGACATTCCCACAGGAGATGATCTTCAGCTGGAGGAGACTCTTCTGCAGGTTGTTTGTCTCGCTGAGCCTCTGCAGACACTCGTCCTGGATGTACATGCACTTCTCCAGCTTGATGTCCGTGACGTGCTCCAGACCGTCTGGGAAGACAAAAACAAGGATTTGATTCAGAGTGCCAGGACCAGCCTGTGCTGGTTGTTGAGTTCTGCCTCCAAACCCACCCAGCAACAAGATCCTGTACACACGGGGCCATAACACCCAATGAATCTCCCAAAGTCCCTTTCTGGTACTTCAAATCAATGAAAACCCTTTTGGTAAGATTTGAAGAGCTTTCACATGGGCATGTCACAAAAAAACAACAAGTTTGGGTGATAAACAATGACTCTGACACGGAGATGTGCTCATGCAGGAAATTCAAGGTCCCCTGCTATGAAAAAATAGTAATTTTTTTCAATAACTGTTGCCCATTTTGGTTTCTGCTATTTAAAGGAGACCCGAAACACCTTTTTAACGTTTTGTAAGAAACCAAGTGTTTGCTTTCTGTCTTTGAAGATGTCATAAATACCTGGAGAACAAGCAGAATTATGATTTCAGAGATACCATAGTCATGGCTTGGTGTAGAAAAAAAAAGAATACTTATAGTGCTTTTTGCTGCCAACTCATCAAAATTCGAGGCACTTCCTTAGTGCTACGGACATGTCAGGCAAGGGCTGATGAAGTTCCCAATCACCCACCTCCAGCAGAACCTCAGGAGCTCATAAAGCCATATTAAGGTTAAAAAAACCCACAGGAGACTTCTCAGTCTCTTGCCAAGGAATGAGACAATGACACAGTTATCGATACGACGATGCCACTGAAACCAAGACCATGAAGAACAATCTGACGTTACCCAGATAGTCGAATCCTCTGTACATGATGCAGGAGTCGGTGGCATTAATGGCTTCTATCTTGTACTTGCCCAGGGGCCCCGTGGGGAGCCCGTTGTAGTCCTGCTGCCACTTTGGGGAGCCCTGGAACCGCACCAGGGCCCCGCAGCGCAGCAGCCACTCCGAGGCCGCCCGGTCGGGGCCCACGGCCTGGATGCGCTCGTAGTCCACCCTGCCACGACACAGAGAGCACCCACGGGGTGCAGGAGTTACTCCCTTGGCAATTAAAAAAAAAAAAAAAAAAAGCAAATGTAACTGGACTTAACCCCTCCCGATTGCTTCTTCCCGTGTCTGTA
>NW_020956704.1:101557-114469 GCF_003031625.1 Empidonax traillii | reverse complement strand
CCACTCCGAGGCCGCCCGGTCGGGGCCCACGGCCTGGATGCGCTCGTAGTCCACCCTGCCACGACACAGAGAGCACCCACGGGGTGCAGGAGTTACTCCCTTGGCAATTAAAAAAAAAAAAAAAAAAAGCAAATGTAACTGGACTTAACCCCTCCCGATTGCTTCTTCCCGTGTCTGTAGGGAGAGAGAGAAAACACCTTTCTCTTCCCAGAGGCTTTACAACTGCTAATTTCTCTCTCAAACATCGACTCCATAGAAACATCTTGAAACCTGTCACAGGTATGTCATTCCCGAATCCTTTTCATAGAATCGTGGAGTTGTTAAGGCTGGGAAAGGCATCATGAAGTCCAGCCACCAACCCAGCACCACCACCACGTTCACCACTAAACCCCGTCCTCAAGTGCCTCAAGTGCACGTTTCTTGAAAACTTCCAGGGATGGTGACTCCCCCACTGCCTTGAGCAGCCTGCTTTTTCTCAGCAGTTACAGTATTTCATAAAAAACACACTTTAGCAATAGTTAAACCTCTTGGGTCCGTTCTGGAAAAGGATGCATTTTTAGTCTGGCGAGGAATGATGAAGGCAGAGACCTGGAACAGGCTCCTGTCTGGTTTAGTTTCAGTAATCAGCTACAACACACAACCCTTCCCACACAGCCAGAAGACACAAGGCAAAACTATTAGCTCCTGGCAAAAGTTATGGGCAGAGAAAGTTTCAGAAGAGTTTTCTCTTTTAAAAGTAAATCTGAAACCCTCCTGTGGCTGAATCACTTTGTAAGTGATGGGTTGGTTTGATGCTGTTCTGAATAAGTAGAGGGGGTTGGTCATGCTACAGATTTAAATGCCTTTTGGGGTCAAAGAAGCCCAGGATTTAGGGAGAGAATCCACGTGGCCACTCCATGGAGAGGGCACAGCACAGACCTTCCTCTGGAGGGTCACAGCTTTGGGATGGGAAGCAGGGACGGAACGCCCCCTGCCAAGCACCCACGTGCAGTCCGGCGGAAAAGAGGAGCATAAAGTTCTCTGCAGCGCAGGGATTTGATTCTTCTCTTTCACAAACCGCGCTGTGGGTCCGCGGGACCTGATAACTGATCACTGCCCAGCGACTCACTCTTACTTGTTGAACACGGCGTTCAGCCATCCCCAGAAGGCTCTGCAGCTGCCCGGCGGCGACGGCGGCTTCCTCACGAGTCTCCCCAGCACCATCATCACCTCCTTGGAGAAGAGAGAGAGTAAACAGAGATGTTATTTGGAGCGCCCGCAGCAGCAGCAGCAGCACGGGAGAGGCCGCGCCCCCCTCCAGGCCTGACCGGGGCTGTCCGCCCGGCGGGACCCGCGGCTGCAGAGCGGGGGGGGGCCCGTCACCGCCCCCGGGCTGCCCCGAGGGCCGAACCTTGGCCGGCTGTGTCCTGCCCGGCCCGGCGGAGCGGCGATGGAGGCGGAGAAGCGGCAGCAGCAGGAGGAGGAGGAGGAGGAGGAGGAGGAGGAGGCGGCGGGCTCGGCGGCCCCGGCCCGGCGGTGTCTCCGCCCCCAAGATGGCGCTGCGGCTGAGGGGCCGCGCGGGCCCGGGCGGGGCTGGGGCGCTGTGGCGGCTCCACAGCCGGGCCGCGAGGTGAGAGCCCGCCCCGGACCGCGTCCTGCCCCGTTATCCAGCTCCCGGATCTTTTTCCTTTTCCCTTTCCGCTTCCCCTCTCCCCTCACTTCTCTCCCCTGTATCGCCTTCCCCTATCTCCTGTATATATCCCTTCTCCCCTTCCTCTCCTATATCCTCTATATCCTTTCTCTGCTCACCTTATCCCCTATCCCCTTTCCCTATTCCTATCCCCTCTCTCCATCCTCTCCCCCTTTTCCTATCTTGTCTCCCATTCCCCACTCTCTATCCTTTTCCCCTGTCCCCTGCTCTCCTATATTCCCTGTATCTTGTATATTTCCTATATCCCCTCTCCCCTATATCCCCTATATCCATCCTCTTCCCCTTTTCTCCCATTCCCTATCCCATACCCCTACTCTCTATCCTTTTCCCCGTCCCCTATCCTCTATCTTGCCCATATCCCTTGAATTCCCTATATCCCCTGTCCCCAGTGTTCCCTATATCCCCATATCCCCTACACCCCCTTTCCCCTCTCCACTGACAGCCGTGTCGGTGTCCCCGCAGCACCTTCGACGTGGTGGTGGTGGGGGCCGGGATCGTGGGGCTGGCAGCAGCGCGGGAGCTCATCCAGCGTCACCCCTCGCTGTCCTTCGCCGTGCTGGAGAAGGAGAAGGAGCTGGGTACGGAGCGGGTGAGGTGGCCGGGCGTTCCAGAGGCTGTGCCCAAGCACGCGCTGCCAAAACCTCGGGGTTTTCCCTGGGAAGGGCTCAGCTTTTGGGGTGGGAGCTGTGGGAGAGCCCTCGTCACTGAAGAGGGTGATGGATGTCCCGTCCCTGGAGGTGTCCCAGGCCAGGTTGGACGGGGCTCGGAGCGATCTGGGCTGGTGGAAGGTGTCCCTGCCCATGGCAGGGGGTAGAACGAGGTGGGCTGTGAGATCCCTCCCAACGCAAACCACTCTGGGATTCCGTGATGATTCTCCCCTTGGGACCAGCATCTTCATTCCCTGGCACCGCTGGCTTTACCCTTACAAAAAAATTCCTTCTACTCTGCTCTCAAGGACACATCCTTCAGTGGAAAAGCAGAGTTTTCATCAGTCTGTGCTTCACTGCTGGGACTTCAACTCAGACTTTAAACTTAATGTCAGACTTTTAAGTTAAAAAATCCTTAATGTTGACTGTCTGAGAGCTGCAGGTCTGACTGCTGGGGCTCCAGCAGTGCAGGAATGTCAGGAGAGGGGATAAGAAGGGTGATCAACCAGAGGAAGGAGCAGGTGCAGGTTGTAGAAGGGCAAGGGCAGGTCCTGCAGGGAGCTGAAGGAACCCCAGGGGATGGATACATTTAATTTTAAAAATCAGATTTCTCAAAATTATTCTTAGCATATCTTATTTATTTTATTTTTTTTGCTCTTGGAGGAAAAACTTGTGTTTTTGGGGGGGTTTTGTCCCTGTTGATCCAACTCATTGTAAGATGGGATGGATTATCATTAACCAGCTCGTGCTGTGTCAGTGTTTCTCTAACCTTTTGAGACCAGGGGAGGAATTCACTGTGTTTGCCGTGCAGTTACTCATTTGAGCATCTCTTGCAACGCTGATTAAAGTCAGGGCCTCAAATAACCCACTTTTCAGGACAGCTGAAGTGGTTAAGTGTGACCAAATGTGTTTTAATAACTTATTTTCCTCTCTCTTTAGCTCACCACCAGAGTGGCCACAACAGTGGTGTGATCCACAGCGGGATTTACTACACCCCTGGCTCCCTGAAGGCCAGGCTGTGTGTGCAGGGTGCAGCCCTCTGCTACCAGTACTGTGACCAGAAGGGAATTCCATACAGACAGTGTGGGAAGGTACAGGAATTCCTGTCTGTCCTCACCTCACCTTTGGAAGCTGAGGCTGTGTGATGTGCAGCATAAGCCTGGTTGTGGTCTTGTCCCGAAAACATGAGTGTCTGTGGTAACTCTCAGTGAATTTCTCTTCCAAGAGTCTTGCCATTAAAATCTTTTGCCTCAGAGCACACTTTGAGGGGCACTTCCAGAGATCAGCAACCTGGAGTGACATCATTTTGGAAGTGGCTGCTACAACCTTCCCCCCGTGGCCCCTGTGCTGGAGGAGCTGGGGAACTGCTGCTCTGGGCTCACACTCTCCAAGCTGCACATAATTTAATATCCCCTCCTTCCCCCCAAATCCTCCTTCCCCCCAAATCCTCCTTCCCAGCTGCTGAGTCTTACTCTGCTGTCATTCCTCTTGGAGAAGCTTTTCCGTGGCTCTCCCCACCCTGCCTTTGTGCTCTGAACCATTCCCAGTTCAGTGTGTTTTGGGTGCAAGGCAAGGACCAGAGCTGTGCAGAGCATTCCAGGTGTGCTCAGACTCGGGACTTTTGCAGTGAAATATAAGATTTCTCTCTATTATCCCATATCCTTTTCCTAGTTGTTCCCAAAATTCCATTCAGGGCTCTTCAGCTGTCACTAGGCTGCTGTTTTCCATAGGATTGTCTCTCCTAACCCCAAGGTCTTGGCCCTCAGGGATAACTTTGAATTTCATCATTTTATGTGAGAGGCTGAAACGGCTTTTTCTGATCAAATGATCCTCAAGTTGCAGCAAAGGAAGTTTAGATTGGATATTGGGAAAAATTCCTTCATGGAAAGGGTTGTCCAGCCCTGGCACAGCTGCCCCAGGGCAGTGGCGGATCCCCATCCCTGGAGGGATTTCAAAGCCCTGTGGATGTGGCACTTGGGGACAGGGGTCCCCAGAACATACCTTTATTGTCTTACTGAGACTGAGATTTGTACATTTTAAGTTCGGTTTTACTTATTTTTGAAACATCCCCAGTGGCTCTTTAGATCCACGTTCTTTCCCCTTCGGG
Source organism: Empidonax traillii (assembly GCF_003031625.1). Taxonomy (NCBI): domain Eukaryota; kingdom Metazoa; phylum Chordata; class Aves; order Passeriformes; family Tyrannidae; genus Empidonax; species Empidonax traillii. The sequence goes on along the minus strand of NW_020956704.1, from coordinate 110,025 downwards.
TCTGTAGTCTCATGGTACTTGTAGCAAATATTACCCACTGTTAGTAACTTCAGTATATTAGTGCTTTCTCAGCAATAATATCAGATCACTTGATTTACACAATTCCTGTTGTCTTTCCCCAAGCTGATTGTGGCCGTGGAACGGGATGAGATCCCGAGGCTCAAGGCTCTGTACGAGAGGGGGCTGCAGAACAACGTCCCGGGGCTCAAACTCATCGGGGCGAAGGAGATCCAGGCCAAGGAGCCCTTCTGCAGGGTAAGGAATTGCCACACTTCCAATCAGCTTGTGAAAAAGAACCCTTTTTTATCTTTTTTTTTTTTTTTTTTTTTTAATCTTGTAAACATTTTGTCTCCGCTCCTTAATTAAAACATCCTTTGAGGGTCCAAGATCCGGCTGAGCGAGCGGGGAGACCCCAGCACTGCCCTCTCACGGCAGTGCACGTTATTCCAGGTGGAATATTCCAGCCCTCACTCCTCCTCCCGTGTCTTTCATGCCATTGCAGGGTCTGATGGCCCTCGATTCTCCGTACACTGGCATTGTGAATTACAAACAAGTGGCCCAGTCCTATGCTGAAGACTTCCAGGAAGCAGGTGGGACAATCCTGATGGATTTTGAAGTCACAAACATGGAGATGGCTAAAGAGAGCTCTCCAGGAAGTGCAGATGGTAAGGCAAGGGCGGGTTTTTTGCCCTCCATTTACTACCAGATATTTCACTCAGAACACATTTGTTTTAACTGAAATTACTTTTTTGAGCCTTTCTGTCTCCTAGGGATTATGTTAGTGAGAGTATTCAGCAAACTCACTTTGGGGTTTATTTGCAAGCAGGTCACCCTTCAGCTGGAACATTTCGAGCTGATGCAAGAAAACAGCAGTAAAATTGAGGAGTAAGGTTGTTCTCTCCCATTAAAATGAGATTTAGCTGAATCTTGCACGTGTGTTCTCGTCATAGTGAGTGTTCCTTAGCCTGGAAGGCACGTTGGATCTGTCCTGGCACACATATGGAAGAATAAAAATGGATTCATAAATACAGTTATGTCCAGAACCATCAGTTGTGACAACAGTAGTTGTTCCATAACTTGAAGATATTCCAGAGGAAAAATCCCTTCTGGTGACAAGCTGCTCGTTCTGCTACTTGTTCCATTAATTCCTTCTCTTGTCCAATTTTTATTACAGGACTGAAGTACCCAGTCATTGTTAGGAACAAAAAGGTAAGAACGAAGCAGAAGTTTGAATTCTTTACAGGAAGCTGCTTCTCCTTTTCTTAAGATTTTTTTTTTTCTTGAGCCCTGGTGGATTAATCATCTCCAAAAAGTGGTTGAAAAGCTGCTGCTCATTAACATGATCACTGTCATCTAATACTGCTGCAATAAAACAGCTGCTATGAGTTCCTAACAGTGAGCAGCTCCAAATTTTATGGCAATAATAATGTAAAATAATTAAGTGTAACTTCTCTGCTGCCTGACTTGTGTTTACCTGTCCCTTATCTGCTTTATTTGCACAGTCTTACCCCTGTCCTTCCAGGGATCCCTTTTATGACTTGTCCATTTGGTGACAAGCACCTAATTTCCTGTTTGCTTTGGGGCTTTGGCATCTGTAAAGCGATAAGGAGGGATTTAGCATCATTTTATTGTCATTTTAGCATGAGGAAGCCACGAGCTGATGTAAAAACAGATGTAAAACAGCTGCACATACAGGGGGTGTTCCTGCAAGTCAGAGCTGCCCAGGAAACGTGGTTGTCACCTTCAAGGAAGAATATCTGGACCAAAACCAACACCAAAACCCTTCCAGTATTTTATGTATTTAGTTCTGCTGGTTTTTTACTTCTGTTTTTCCTTTTTCATTATAAAGCAGCTTCCAAAATCTGTTAAAATTCCTTCACCAAATACTGGGTATTTTTAATGCAAATATTTTTAGTTGAAAGAAAAAAAAAAAAACCACACCCCATAGTATTTAAAAACAAATACTGTGAGCTAAATAAATAGGTAATAGTTTGTGATTTGATTTTATTTAATTAGATTATGAGGTGTTTAAATATTTAGCAGCTCTCTGTGAATTTTTGGACGTGAAAAAGCAACCCTGTGGGGTGAAATCAGAGAACAGCCTTAATTAGCCAAATATACCTGGGTGGGGTGTTCCCTGAGCTCGTTTTTTAGCAGATATATTGAATTTTTGCCTGTTCTGGTGTGTTGTTTTCCAAAGGGGGAGCAGATCTCCTGCGGGCACATCCTGACCTGTGCTGGGCTTTACTCCGACCGCCTGTCCGAGATCAGCGGCTGCAGCCCCGAGCCCAGGATCGTCCCGTTCCGGGGGGATTATCTGGTGCTGAAACCAGAGAAGAGCTATTTGGTGAGAGGGAATATTTACCCGGTACGTGTTGCCTGCACTGGGGGCTCCAAGAGCTGCTAAAATTGCAGGAACGGGGCAAAATTCCGGGGTTATTTCCGTTGATCCACAACACGCGGATGGAGATTGGGGTGTTTTATGACACAACGGCATTTTTTGGGTTAATCTGTAAGGAAAATACATAGAAGTGCCACGTGGGGAGTTACTGTCAGGTGGTTTGTTTTGTTTTGGGGGGTTGGTTCATGTATTTATTTATTCATTTATTTAATAGGGCAAAAAAAATGAAACATAACAAAAGCCACATGTCCAGGAAAACTCTGGCTTCTTTCTCTGCATTCTAAAATAAATCTGTAGGCGGGATTCAAAAGTCCCAATGAGTAAATAATTGTTTGTTATTTAAATAATTTGTTGTTATTTAAATAATTATGACAGTCCTGCTTAATGTATTTATCGATAATCTGGGCGAGAGGATTGACTGTGATCCAAGGAAGTTCACAGGGGACACTGGAGGTCTCTTCCAAACTAAATGATTCTGGGGTGAAACAAAGGGTTTAATCTTGTGAGGTAATATCCAATTAATAATTTCTTAATTATTTATTTATTATTATTTTATTAATGCCAGTTATATTATCAGTTCTAATACCAGTTAAATACCCAATTATTAACTAATACCTGACTTAGATATTTTCCTCCCAGCCTCATTTTTTAATCAGCTTTGCTTTGTGTCATAAAAAATTAGACATGGGAGGAAAAGGCCAACCCTTCTACCATCTAAAGTAGACAAATAATGGGATGAATCCCAGAGAGAAAGGATAGTTATAAAGCAAGAAGAGGGAATTCCTGGGGCAGCATTTTCTGCAGTACACTGAAATACTGCCATTCTGAGGATAAGTTTAAATTTGCTTGGATCTTTAGGAATAAAGTGTGGAGCTCTGAGTACTGGGTGTTTGTCCGACCTCTTCTCACCTGGGAATCACCCAGGGTCCTGTCTTGGGCTGGGAGGGAGGAAATGGAACAAAAGAGGAAACTGCAGATGTTTATTTATATTTATAATAATTATTATTGTTACATTTATTATTATATTTATTAATATTAATCAGACCTGCTGAGTGCAGCTTGTTTGGAGCAATACAGACCTGTGAGGTTTCCCTAATACTGTGCAGCCCCTTTTAATTGCAGCTTAATTGCTGCTGATGAATAGCATTAGTGCGTCTTTGAGTTTGTTGTGGGTTGATTCAAACCCTGAGAAATCACGTGGACTTCTATTTATTTTTTTTCCCCCTGTTGTTTGTTTTCCTCCTGAGATTCAGCCTTACCTGGCCCTGCCCTTCAGAATTTCAATTAGATTCCAAGCTACAACCGCACAATTCACAAGCAGAAAGACAAGCGCAGGAGACAACTCCGTGGCTCAGTGACTCCAATTCGGTGGCAGCGCTTGGAAATAAAATGGCCAATTCACCCTTTTTGTGGCAGCTGCACTAACTCCTGTATCCCCCTGCAGGTTCCCAACCCCAGGTTCCCCTTCCTGGGATTCCATTTCACTCCCAGGATGGATGGCAGCGTTTGGCTTGGACCCAACGCGGTGCTGGCCTTCAAGAGAGAGGGCTACAACCTGTTTGACTTCAGCGCTGCAGACTTTGTCGATGCTGTGACCTACAGGTGAAGCTTTGGCTAGTTGTTCTTGGTTAAATATCCTGCTTTCCCTGAGTTTTTAAAGGTAGCAAGGGTGGAATTCTTTCCAAGGCGTTTGACTTGGTGTGATTTCTGTTTGAGTTTTCATGAACCAGCAGGACATGTCCCAGCCAGCCTGGGAATGTGGCTGCTCATCAGAAGGGGCTGGTGGAGCTATTGCAGGAATGGTTTTGGTCCAGTGCACTGGAATATTTTAATCAGCCCAGACAGTGTAATTAAAACACCTGCAGAGGATTCTTGGGACAGAGAGAGGCTGGGAGAGCTGGGAGTGTCCAGCCTAGAGAAGAGAAGGATCCAGGGAGACTTCAGAGCCCTTTCCTGTGCTTGAAGTGGCTCCAAGAGAGCTGGACAGGGACTCTGGAGAAGGGATGGAGGGACAGAACAAAAGGAGTGGTTTCTCACTGCCAGAGGGCAGGGATAGATGGGATATTGGGAAGGAATTGCTGGCTGGGAGGGTGGGCAGGCCCTGGCACAGGTTGCCCAGAGAAGCTGTGGCTGCCCCTGGATCCCTGGAAGTGTCCAAGGTTGGTTGGAAGGGGCTTGGAGCAACCTGGGCTGGTGGAAGGTGTCCCTGCCCATGGCAGGGGATGGAATGGGATGATCTTTGAGGTCCCTTCCAACCCAAACCATCCTGGGATTCTGTGATCTGTAGGAATGGTTGGTTATTACCAAGTGCTCAATTTTTGGAAACTAGACTTGAAAAACAATCTGAAAATATTATGGAGGATCCAAGGAAAAGCTGAAAAACAGGTCAGGGCAGTGGAAAAGAGCTTTGTGTCAAACAGCTCAGTTTAACTCAGTTTATTCAGTAAATGGTTGGAAGCACCTTCGTCATTGCCTATGGAATTTTATAGGGGAAGACTTGAGGAAAGCAGAGCAAGCAAACAAGGTTTGCAAAGACACAGCAAGATCCAGTGACTGAAAGCTGAGGGGTTTAGGAGTGGGATGAACTTTTCAGGATGACTGGGGGGGGAAAAATCTCAAGTGTCGTGTCTGTCTTCCATTGGCGTTTGACTGGACCAGAGAAAAATGCTGGATGGAGGAATGATGGAATCACAGAATGGTTTGGAAGGGACCTTAAAACCCATTCCACCCCCTACCATGGGCAGGGACACCTTCCACCAACTCAGGTTGTTCCAAGCCTCATCCAACCTGGTTGTGAACATTCCCAGGACTGGAGTTCACAGTTCATTCCCAGAGAATGTAAAGGCAATGCTCCATCCCTGTAAAAAAGATCTGTTGAAGCAGGCAAGGGCAAACATATTTCTCAAACAGAAAGAATATGGGATCCCTGGTGCTGGGAATGGGAATTCTTGCTGTGCAGTTGCGTTTGCTGCCTTCTCTGACATTTTGGGGGGAGGTTTGTTTTGACTGCAGTGCTTTCTCTCCCTGCAGGGGGCTGTGGAAGCTCGTGCTCAGGAACGTGTCCTACGGCGTGGGGGAGATGTACAGAGCCTGTTCCCTCAGTGCTCAGGTGAAGCAGCTCCAGAGGTTCATCCCTGAGGTCACCACCCATGACGTGCTCAGGTAAAGGAAGTTTTTTCCCGTCAGGAACACCTTGTTGAATCTCTTGTTTTAACAGGGGGGATCATGGCATGGGCTTTCTCCCTCCCCGCACCAAAATATGGTACCAAAGCTCAGAGCTGCCTCCAGCTCTGGGGATCCCAGCACAGGAAGGACATGGAGCTGTTGGAGCCTGTCCAGAGGAGGCCCCAGGATGATCATTGGGATGAATCACCTCTGCTGTGAGAAAGGCTGGGACAACTGGGATTGTTCAGCCTGGAGAGGAGATGTTTTGGGGTGATCTAATGGTGGCCTTCCAGTGCCTGAAGGAGCTGACAGAAAAGATGGAGAGAGACTATCTCCAGAGTGCCTGGAGGGACAGGACACAGGGAATGGCTTCCCACTGCCAGAGGGCAGGGTTAGATGGGATATTGGGAAGGAATTGCTGGCTGGGAGGGTGGGCAGGCCCTGGCACAGGTTGGGCAGAGAAGCTGTGGCTGCCTCTGGATCCCTGGAAGTGTCCAAGGCCAGGTTGGAGCAACCTGGGCTGGTGGAAGGTGTCCCTGCCCATGGCAGGGGGTGGCACTGGATGGGCTTTAAGGTCCTTTCCAACCCAAACCATCCTGTGATACTTTGTACAGGAAAATCTTCTGTATTGTATTTGTTTGTGTACAGGCAGGTTTGATGAGTATTTGTGTGACTTCCTACACTCTCCAGAGCCTGAAATGAACTCCTGTGACATATTCCCTAAGAAGAAAAGGCCTCTTTTATCCTAGTGACACATTCAGTAGCCTGAACATAATCTGAGTTCACAGAGAAAGCAAAACATTCATGAAATTCAGAGGGGAAACCAGAGTATGAGTTTCTACTGAGTGAGAAGTGACTTAGTTTGATCATCTCAATAAAATTGTATTTGGTTTCTTGCTGTGTGGAGAGAGAAACTAATTCAGAGGAGTTAGAAATGCCAAAGGGGCTGAAGAGGCTCGTGAGGAAAGAGGAGGCATTTGAGTACATGGAGGTGGATTTAACTGTCCAAACATTTGTGGGGAGAAAACATAGAATAAGAAAAGCCCAGCCATGGTGAGAAGGAGCTACCCAGGTCTGGCAGCACACCAGGGGCATGAAATTCATGTCTGACAAGGTTTGGTGTTTCAAAACAAAGGGTTTCCTTCTTGGAAAGACAAGGACGTGTTTGTGTCAGCCAGGAAGGACAGAGAAGATGCTCTGCTTGGCTGCCTGCCCTGGTTTTATGGCAGTGATTTCTCCCTGGAAAGGGTGGTCAGGCCCTGGCAGGGGCTGCCCAGGGAGGTTTGGAGTGCCCAGCCCTGGAGGTGTCCAAGGCAGGCCTGGAGTGGCACTCAGTGCTCTGGGCTGGGGGGGATCGGCCACAGGTCGGACTGGATGGTCTGGGAGGGCTTTTCCACCCTCAGTGATTCCATGACTGTGAGACATCCCCTGCTCTGCCTCATGAGTGTTCAATCCCCTAAAAGGCTTCGGCTCCACCCTCTGCCTTCCTCACTGCCCCCCTTCCCGAGGGAATCGCTCTCCTGGCTCCCCCAGCAGCAGGGAAGCGTTTCCTGAGCTGCTCCTTGGCTTTGCTTTGCAGGGGCCCCTCGGGGGTGAGAGCTCAGGCGCTGGACAGCGACGGCAACTTGGTGGATGACTTTGTGTTCGACGGAGGCGCCGGAGCCCTGGGGAGCCGAGTCCTGCACGTCAGGAACGCCCCTTCCCCCGCCGCCACCTCCTCCCTCGCCATCGCCGCCATGATCGCCGACGAGGCCAGGACACGCTTCGAGCTGTGAGGGGTGGGAAGGCGTGGGGGAGGTTTCCCTCTGGGATGTGGGACTGAGTGGGCTTTTTAAGGACGCAGATCGAACAGGTCGACCTGGTGCTTCCCGGCCCAGAACATTTGGAATGTTCTCCCTCCCTCTCCCGCGACTTCCCGGCGTCGGGAATGGAGGAGCTGCGATGCCTGGGGAGCTCCAGCCACCTGCAAGGAGGGCTTGTCCACCTGAGGAGCAGCACAGTGTGAGGGGCCTCCAGCCACAGGTGGAGCAGGAAGAGACAATCCCTCTGTGGTGGGATCATCCTCATTATTCCCATGACGCTGGTTGAAATATTTCCTCCTCGGAGAATGGGTGGGTCTGAAAAGCCCCGGGCCTGGGGTGGTTCTCTGGGTGATTTCTGTCTGATTCTGTTTAAATTGGGAGTCTGCAGCCCTCTAGATTACATGAAAGTAATGGAATAGAAGGATAAGCCCTGCTTAAGGCTCCTACTGATATGGAATTAAGGGCTTTATCAGAGATTGAAAACAATGTTCAGAGCCTTTGACGTGAATGTGGAGTATTTCACAGAAAAATGAGCTTAGCCAGGATTACCAAACCCAAGTCCATTTAGATGTGCAGTTCAGATACACTGATTTGTTCACTGCCTCAATCTGTTACAGAGCTGAAGATGAAGATATGGACATAAACAGTCATTTTTCATTTAATTTACAGCTGGGAATCAGCACTGATCAGAAAACTTCTTCAGTGGGTTTCGGGTTTTTTTTAACTTTGAATGCTGGTAATGCCACAGGAGCTGATCTTAGTGCAGGCTGTTGAGCAATCCAGAGGAAATGGTCTTTGCAAAAGCAAATGTGAAGAGAGGGAAGCTCCAGAAACCTGCCTTAATTGAGTCATGTTGTTTCCCTGGGAGCCCAAACAGGGATGAATGAGTCAGGGAGGCTTCCCATTTCCCACAGGGCTGGCACAGGGGGAGCTCAGACAGTGCTGGTGACTCTTCTGAACTCTGCTGATACTCATCTTTTACCAGAGACACACCTGGAAGAGTCTGTGGAGAGAGAGATGTCAAATAATCTTGGTCCTGAGCTGAGAATTTACCGTGGGGAGGCAGTGTGTCCTGCAGAGAATTTGGTGGCCTCGGGGAC
>NW_020956704.1:56628-100409 GCF_003031625.1 Empidonax traillii | reverse complement strand
ACAGGGGGAGCTCAGACAGTGCTGGTGACTCTTCTGAACTCTGCTGATACTCATCTTTTACCAGAGACACACCTGGAAGAGTCTGTGGAGAGAGAGATGTCAAATAATCTTGGTCCTGAGCTGAGAATTTACCGTGGGGAGGCAGTGTGTCCTGCAGAGAATTTGGTGGCCTCGGGGACAAGGTACTTGCTGACACTTGGAAAGCAGAAGTTCACAGGATGGTGGCTAACACAGACCGTTGTGGGCAGTTTGTCCCAGGCCATTTGACACGTATTTTCTATTAAAAAGTGATTTTCTGAACTCCTCTGAGCATGAAGGGTGGCGTAGCACGGGAGGGCAGGTGTGTGGCTGGTGTTTTACTGCACAATTGAGGGGGAAAAGGGCTTAACCTGCCTTTTTTCTTTCCTAAATTTTTCTTCCTGGTGACATCTGCTTTACCAGAAAAGTGACTGCTGGAAATTCAACCCCCTTCAAAGCAAAGCTTTGCTCGCTGTTCTGAGCCCCAATTCCCAGGAGGCAGAGGTTCAGTTATTCCAGATGCTCCAGGGCCACAGGGACGTGTAAAACTCCTCCCCATGGAACAATCCTCTCTTCCCTCCCTGCCAGGAGTGTTGCCTCCCCACGGTAAATCCCACAAAAGGGTTGCAAAAGCAACTTCCTCCCACATGAGGTGTGGCCCTGACATGTATTAACAGAATAAGGAACATTAAAATGTAAAGCAGACAGAGACCAGGGGGAACCTTAACTCAGCACATTTCCCTCTGTTTTGTTGTTTGTTTGGGTTTTTTTGCCTCTCAGGTGATGGTTATTTTGGGGTAAAGTTTAATGGAAACCTAAGTTATGAATCTTGATGTAGCATTCTGTGAAATATAAATATTTTTAGAGATAAAATTATAAACTGTTGTTAAAAAAAAATTACCTCAGAAATTATTATAATGGGGTTTCAGGCCTAAACCTTGTTGCCCACCAAGAGTGAAAATGTATTAATTTATTTTCCAAACGGGTCTAATTCATTTGGATGACTTTATAAATGTGCCTTTCTCTATTATGATTAAAATAGCGTGGTGGTTTTTTTTTTTTTTTTTAATCTGCTGTAAAATGTGTGTGTTTCTCCTGACTCAGAGAAAAGTTTCACTGGTATTTGCTAATTCTCCCCTGAATTAGGCAGGATATTGCTCTATATAACAGGAATTACTTTATTTAGGAGGGGGACACATGACCAAACTTGTCTTCCTAAATTCTCTTATCTGTTCTTCTCACACCTCACAGCTTCTCCTCACTAGACAGAACTGGTCTTGAGGCTCATCTGGGCCTGTCGTGGCACGTGGGGTGGGAATTCCTGACGTTCTGAATAAACGGGTGGACAAACTCAGTTTGTTCCCCAAAAGTGTCACAGAATCATGGAATTCCAGACTGGTTTTGGGTCGGAAGGGGCCTTAAAGCTCATCCCATTCCACCCCCTGCCACGGGCAGGGACACCTTCCACCAGCCCAGGGTGCTCCAGCCTGGCCTTGGACACTTCCAGGGATCCAGGGGCGGCCACAGCTTCTCTGGGTAACCTGGGAATTCCTCCCAGCCAGCAATTCCTTCTCTGTCTAAACCAACGACTCTGGGAAGAGTTTGCAGTCCCAGACCCATGGAGCTGCGTGTCCGTGGATCACACCAAAATTATCCCGAGGTCACACTCGGAATTGCCTTTTTTCTTCCTCCTCCCAGTTTGGGCTTGAGGAACGAGTGTCTCTCCCCCAGAAATAAAGTATTTTGTTGGGGAACCTCCCAGGCTGCTCCGTTGGGGGGAGGAAAGTTGAGCCAACAGAGAGCACAAGGAGCTGTTGCTGCCTCTGGAATTGCCTCTGGGATCTCTCACAGAGAAGGACCGCGCTCCTGCTGGCAGAAAGGCACTTTTTCCCCCCTCTTTATTTAATTTCTCCTCTCCCTCTGTCGACCAGCCTTAAAACTGGGAGTAGGGGGTAACAGATAGGGAATGATGTTTGAATATGGATGCTGTTGCGGGGGAGGGAAATGAGGGGAAAGCTCGGCTGGAATCGGGGGCGGGGGNNNATTTCCCACAGGGCTGGCACAGGGGGAGCTCAGACAGTGCTGGTGACTCTTCTGAACTCTGCTGATACTCATCTTTTACCAGAGACACACCTGGAAGAGTCTGTGGAGAGAGAGATGTCAAATAATCTTGGTCCTGAGCTGAGAATTTACCGTGGGGAGGCAGTGTGTCCTGCAGAGAATTTGGTGGCCTCGGGGACAAGGTACTTGGTGACACTTGGAAAGCAGAAGTTCACAGGATGGTGGCTAACACAGACCGTTGTGGGCAGTTTGTCCCAGGCCATTTGACAACGTATTTTCTATTAAAAAGTGATTTTCTGAACTCCTCTGAGCATGAAGGGTGGCGTAGCACGGGAGGGCAGGTGTGTGGCTGGTGTTTTACTGCACAATTGAGGGGAAAAAGGGCTTAACCTGCCTTTTTTCTTTCCTAAATTTTTCTCCCTGGTGACATCTGCTTTACCAGAAAAGTGACTGCTGGAAATTCAACCCCCTTCAAAGCAAAGCTTTGCTCGCTGTTCTGAGCCCCAAATCCCAGGAGGCAGAGGTTCAGTTATTCCAGATGCTCCAGGGCCACAGGGACGTGTAAAACTCCTCCCCATGGAACAATCCTCTCTTCCCTCCCTGCCAGGAGTGTTGCCTCCCCACGGTAAATCCCACAAAAGGGTTGCAAAAGCAACTTCCTCCCACATGAGGTGTGGCCCTGACATGTATTAACAGAATAAGGAACATTAAAATGTAAAGCAGACAGAGACCAGGGGGAACCTTAACTCAGCACATTTCCCTCTGTTTTGTTGTTTGTTTGGGTTTTTTTGCCTCTCAGGTGATGGTTATTTTGGGGTAAAGTTTAATGGAAACCTAAGTTATGAATCTTGATGTAGCATTCTGTGAAATATAAATATTTTTAGAGATAAAATTATAAACTGTTGTTAGAAAAAAATTACCTCAGAAATTATTATAATGGGGTTTCAGGCCTAAACCTTGTTGCCCACCAAGAGTGAAAATGTATTAATTTATTTTCCAAACGGGTCTAATTCATTTGGATGACTTTATAAATGTGCCTTTCTCTATTATGATTAAAATAGCGTGGTTTTTTTTTTTTTTTAACTGCTGTAAAATGTGTGTGTTTCTCCTGACTCAGAGAAAAGTTTCACTGGTATTTGCTAATTCTCCCCTGAATTAGGCAGGATATTGCTCTATATAACAGGAATTTCTTTATTTAGGAGGGGGACACATGACCAAACTTGTCTTCCTAAATTCTCTTATCTGTTCTTCTCACACCTCACAGCTTCTCCTCACTAGACAGAACTGGTCTTGAGGCTCATCTGGGCCTGTCGTGGCACGTGGGGTGGGAATTCCTGACGTTCTGAATAAAGGGGTGGACAAACTCAATTTGTTCCCCAAAAGTGTCACAGAATCATGGAATTCCAGACTGGTTTGGGGTCGGAAGGGGCCTTAAAGCTCATCCCATTCCACCCACTGCCATGGGCAGGGACACCTTCCACCAGCCCAGGTTGCTCCAGCCTGGCCTTGGACACTTCCAGGGATCCAGGGGCGGCCACAGCTTCTCTGAGTAACCTGGGAATTCCTCCCAGCCAGCAATTCCTTCCCTGTCTAAACCAGCGACTCTGGGAAGAGTTTGCAGTCCCAGACCCATGGAGCTGCATGTCCGTGGATCACACCAAAATTATCCCGAGGTCACACTCGGAATTGCCTTTATTCTTCCTCCTCCCAGTTTGGGCTTGAGGAACGAGTGTCTCTCCCCCAGAAATAAAGTATTTTGTTGGGGAACCTCCCAGGCTTCTCCGTTGGGGGGAGGAAAGTTGAGCCAACAGAGAGCACAAGGAGCTGTTGCTGCCTCTGGAATTGCCTCTGGGATCTCTCACAGAGAAGGACCGCGCTCCTGCTGGCAGAAAGGCACTTTTTTTCCCCCCCCTTTATTTAATTTCTTCCTCTCCCTCTGTCGACCAGCCTTAAAACTGGGAGTAGGGGGTAGCAGATAGGGAATGATGTTTGAATATGGATGCTGTTGCGGGGGAGGGAAATGAGGGGAAAAGCTCGGCTGGAATCGGGGGCGGGCGGGGGGAAACAGCGACAGTGGCGTCCTCCGGGGCAAGGAGAAGAACTGCCTCCGGGTAAGGATGGGAAAACAGCTTCCAGGTGGTGAAGGAAACAGCCTCCAGGCCGGGAGGAAAACAAATCTACCCGCAGGGAGGGAAACAGCCCCTCAGGCACGGCGGGAGAATCAACACCACCTCCCCACCTCAGGCGCGGCGACGCCCCCCACCCGCGGGCTCGGGGGGGGATTCTCCCGACCCCTCCGGGGTCGGGAGAATCCCCCCCCGAGCCCGCGGGTGGGGGGCGTCGCCGCCAGAGAGATGGAGCAAGCAGGGATATTCCCCTCAGACAGGGATCTCCCCCTCACGCCGGGATATTCCCCTCAGACAGGGCGATCCCGATGCCGGCGGTGCCCGCCGGGGGCGCTGCGGGCCCGTTGTACGCAGGCGCGCAAGGGGCGGCGGTGGCGGTGGCGGTGGCGGCGGCAGCGGGGCCGCAGCGAGCGGGGCCCGGCCCGGCTCGGCTCGTCCCGTCCCCGCCTGACCCGGCCCGACCCGACCCTTCCCGGTCCCTGCCGAGCCTCCACCACCCTGAGGCGGCTCCCCCCGAGCCGGGCCATGGCGGCGCGGCCGGGCGGGTGAGCAGCGGAGCGCTGCACACTCCCCCCCCTCCCTCCCTCCCTCCCCTTCCCTCTCCCCCCCCCAAACCCCGCCATGCAGCCGCCGCCGCAGCCCTACGAGTTCCTGGGCGAGGAGAACGGCCCGAAATGGCGCGGGCTCTTCGTGCCCGCCCTGCGCAAGGTCGGTCAGTCCCCCCGGGGTGGGAAGGGGAGAGCTGCGAAGGGTGTTTTCCTCCCCCGGGGGGATCCCCTCAGGGGGCTCCCGGTGGCGATGCTGAGGGGGAAGGTGGGGGGGGGGGGCGGCTGCTTATTCCTTCAACCTGCGCTTGATAAAAGTTCGCTCCCCTGGGGAGGGAACCTCCTAACTGGGGCTCTGGCAAGATCCTGGGATCCCGGAATTCCAGAGGGGTTTGGGTGGGAAGGGGCCTTAAAGCCCATCCCGTTCCACCCCGCTGCCGTGGGGCAGGGGCACCTTCCCACTTAGCCCAGGTTGCTCCAAGCCTGGCCTTGGGCGCTTCCAGGGATCCAGGGGCAGCCACAGCTTCTCCGGGCAACCTGGTAATGCCGCTGAGGAGCGGTGGGATGGCATCCTGCATCCCTTTCCCCCCCACCCCGAGGCGGCTTTTCCAGGCTCTCTTCCCTCGCTGAGGTGCTTCTGGCAGTCGGGGTGACACTCGGGACATCCCCGGGCTGTCCTGCGGGGTGAAGCCATCCCGTGCTTCCCGAGGCGTCTTCCCGCCCCGCAGGAGAGATGAGCCGTGTGGGAATCCTCCCGGCGGATGAATTGATCCTGTTTAGGATGTGTTCTGCACGGCAGGGAAGCCCCCCCAGCCCGCCCCCCTTTGGAACGGCACCCCCAGCAGCGGAGGGAGTGGTTAAACTGGGCTCGGAGGGAGCGATGTGTCATTTCCAAAGGTTGGGGATTATTCCACAGTTCATAATTCCCAGCTGATCTGGATCTCTGCTGCTGGGCAGGACTGGGATACAGGTCCTGCAGGCGCTTCTGAGTGGTTGGTCTTTTTTTTTTTTTTTTTTTTTTTGCCCCCCAAGAATAGATAGATGTACTGTGGATGCTGTGGGGCAACGATTCCCTTTGATTTTTTTTGTTTTTTATAGAGTAGAAGATTTGCATTTGTTCTGGGCCCTCGTGCCACTTGTTTTAGAAGGCAGCTAAGTAGTCCTCTGGATGGCAGAGAATCCCCTGATTGCCTGGCTGAAGAATCGTGGGTTTTCCGCTCTTTACTCCTAAATCTCCTCCGTGTAGTAGCTGCTTTCCAGTCTCTTAGAGAATTCCACGCTGTTCTTTTCCTGGCCTCTCCAATCTGACCTGAAACAGCACCTTGACATCCAAACCAGCATCCTCCCAAACGTGGTTTCTTGAAAATTTGAAGGTGTTTCAATCCTCCTGAAATACACACAGTGTGCAGACTGGTGGATTAACGCTGCTCTTCACAATTCTTTCTGTTTGTGCATTCGGTTCTGGTGGAAAGAGCAGGAATTTCACCTTTCCAAAATAGAGTTGTGATACCAGTGTGTAGTTGCTTATATCCTGTTTGTTGTTGTTGTTTTTTTTTTCCCCTTGGAAAAGTTCCCTGCCTGCAGGACCCACCCTGAATCCCAAGTGTGAAAACATCAGGTTTTGTATTAATTTCAGAATGCATCAAACATCAGCGCCACTGTTTTCAAATAGTTTGTAATTTTGTCCCGAAGAGGTTTAAAAATCCACTCATCCCAGGATCTTTCCAAGCAGGTTGCTTTGAGATGACAATTTTAAAGAAAATTTAGAAACTTCTTAGTCAAATACCTGGAATAGGTTTGGGTCGCTTTGAACTTCTCAGGTGGATTTTTAATGTCCTGAGCACTTATTTTCCATTCCTGAAAGCTTTTCCCTTTATTGAGCATTTCTTGAAGGGGAGAAACTGGGAGCAGGAAAAAGAAGAGGGAAGGTTTGGGTTTTCCTTGTTCATGTCGGGGTGTGAGAAATTTTTAATCCTAAAGCACAGAAAGGTGTGGAGATGGGTAAAATCATATTTCCTTGCTGCTTGGATTCTAAGTCCAGAACATGCCTTGAAGAGCTCCAATCTCATTGTGATTTCAGCAAGTTTAAGGTCACTTCTTTTTATCAAACACTTTTAAACCCCTGCTTTAGTTTTGGTTCTACACAGCTGACCCTTAACACATCGTGAATGGGGGGGGAAAAAATGGCGAAATACATTCAGTTCTCACTTTACCATGTGCAAAAATGTGAGAATGTGTCTTTAGAACAAGATTTTCTGTTCATTTAAGTCTCGAACTCTTCGAAATTGGTAGTGCTGAATTCCACCTTTTTAGGAAGAAAAAAAAAAAACTAAAGGGCAAGACATCTTTAAAGCAGATTTTTATGTATTTCTGTGCCCACATTCTTAGCACTGGCCCCTGGGAATCTTGCAAGCTGAAAAATTGAAAGCACTTTTCATGCCCTGGCTCTGTTTTAGCTGGGATTTTGGTTCCTTGCTGTAAAATAAAACACTTTATTTCCTTCTGCTGGAAATCTGAGTAGGGGAGTGAGGATAATGAAACTTGCTTATCAAAATCCTTAGTCAATCAGAAGGGAACAATATTAATTTTATCCTGTGGTCACTGAGGTGCAGTGACTTGAGCTGCTGTTCCAGGGCATCCCGTGGCAATCCTGGGTGGATTTCAGTGGTCCCAGCTGAGCGGGGCACTGCCAGCTCCCAGTTTTTCAATGTGCACTGCAGAAAAAATTTGGGGGGGAAATTGTAGTTGAAAAATGTATTAATGCCAAATGCTACCTGGAATAAACTGTTCCAGTGACTTGGGAATTCCAGGATGGAACAGGAGACTCCACGGAGCTGGTGGGTGTTTTTGGAAATAGCCAGGAATGCGTTGGTGGGTTTGTATGTGTGGATTTGTTCACCCTAAAACCTTCCTGTGCAGCCTCTGTGTGGATTTTACAAGGGTCTGAAGTGACAGGACACGGGGAATGGATTCAAACTACCAGAGGGCAGGGATAGATGGGATATTGGGAAGGAATTCCCGGCTGGGAGGGTGGGCAGGCCCTGGCACAGGTTGCCCAGAGAAGCTGTGGCTGCCCCTGGATCCCTGGAAGTGTCCCAGGCCAGGCTGGAGCACCCTGGGCTGGTGGAAGGTGTCCCTGCCCGTGGCAGGGGGTTGGAATGAGCTGGTCTTTAAGGTCCCTTCCCATCCAAACCACCCTGAGATTCTGGGATTATCATTTATGCTTGCTCCTATAAATCCGCTGGCCAATTAAAAGCGCATTTCTGCAAACAAGGGCTGTGTAATCAGTTGCTTTGCTCTTTGATTTTTTTTTTCCTGAATTAAGTTTACAAGCATCTCCCAGGGACTCTTGTTTTGGGCTCTCTCCATTATCCACAAACAGAGACTGTCAAACATTTAATCCCCACGGCTCTGCAGGCACCACATGTCGGGATAATCCTGGCACTGGGCACTATTTGCATTTTCCAAAACAATTCCACCATTGCTCTGGACCACTCATCAAATTTCTAGAGCATGACTAAAGGGTTTATTCTTAGCAAACGTCGTGTAGGGAAATATAAAAGACCGTTTTGAGGCCTTTTTTTTTTTTTTTCTTTTTTTTTTAATGAAGTTTACATTAGTTCAGTGCTTCTATATTTTCAAACATATGGCAGTCGGGGTGTGTGTGTGACTTGGGTGAGCTCTCATGGCTGGGGTTGGTCAGTGTTGGGGGAAGTGCAGGAGTGCCCCACTTCACTCCCTGCCTGTTTTCCACGGCAGGATCGGCCTCCCCTTGGGTTAGAATTATTTAATGTGTTGCACTGTCATTATAAGAGGTTATTATTTAATGCATTGTAATTTCATTAGCATGTGTTGTTATTTAATGCATTCTAACTCCAACGGGAAAGCTGCTTGTTACGGAGTTTTAAGTAGTTATATTCGGGTTTGAAGTCTGTTAGGTCATTTAGCTTCTAATAAATTTATTTATTTGAGCTCAGAAGTCTGGACCTTTTTAGACTTGCAGTTGCCACAGCCATGAATTTGAGTGGAAGGTGTCCCTGCCCGTGGCAGGGCTTTGGAATGAGGTGGATTTTAAGGTCCCTTCCACCCAAACTATTCCGTGATTCTATGAATGCCTCAGCTTGGAACTCAAGAAAACTGGTCCCTTTACTTAAATCCCATTATTTTCATGCCTTTTATTTTTTTAACTCTGTTTAGCTGAAATTACTGCTGACGCTGGAATCTGCAGTTGGCAGATGGTAGCAGGAGAGTTTTCCCAGCCAGTGGCGTGAAAAGAAGGTGGATTTGAGGTGTGAGGTGTTTAATGGGAATGGTGTCATTCCAGTTGGCAGCTGCAGCAGCAGAAACACTTCCTACCTGTGCTGGTGAAGCGGAACATGGAAATCAGTGTTTGGGTTGGCTTGGAGAGGAGACACAGGAATCAAAACCCACTGGGACCGTGATTCACCTCGTCCCTCGGGACTGGGCTCCGATCCCAGCGTGTGCTTTTCCCATTTTCTCATCCCATTCTGCCCATTTTGTGTCCCCTCTCCAGCTCTGCTGCCCCCCCTGCTTCTCCCCCCCTGTCTCTTTGGGCAGTGTTATCTGATCTCTTCCAGAGGGGCCCTTCAGTCTCTTCTTTGCTTCCATCATTCCCTCCTGGATTCCCTTTGCCAGGCTTGCAGTCAGTTCTGCGCTCCCCTTCCTCCGGTCCAGGGGGTTGCTCACGTGGAAAACGTGGCTTTCCTGTCTCCACGGCCTCTGTTCTCCCCAGTTTTTTAATGTCATTTCAGTGACATCCAGAAATCACTCTGAGGGTCTTCACTGTCTCCAGATTCCAGGAATTCCTGGCTGGGAAGGTGGGCAGGCCCTGGCACAGGTTGCCCAGAGAAGCTGTGGCTGCCCCTGGATCCCTGGAAGTGTCCAAGGCCAGGTTGGAGCATCCTGGGCTGGTGGAAGGTGTCCCTGCCCATGGCAGGGGGTGGGATGGGATGAGCTTTGAGGTCCCTTCCAACCCAAACCACTCTGGGATTCGGATTCAAGGTGTGAATAATTCAATCTACCCGAGTGAGCCATTCCTGGGAAGGGTGGGGTGTAAAAAGTGGGGAGAGGGAGCCCCTGGGCGCTGAACTCAGAGCCCAGAGCAGCTCTCAGCTCCCTGTGGAAGAGTTTTTGGACAATTAGGAGAATTTGGGGAGAATTACCAGCCTTAATTCAGGTGTGTGTGCACAGCCATCTCCACGGGGGGGGTCCCTTCCCCGTCACCCAGGCTCCTTTATCTCAGTTTAAACAAAGCGTTTCATGTGGCTGGATAAAATCCAAACACTCAAATTTCCCTCAGTTTTTAAGATTAAAATGTATGTATGGTTTGTTTACATGTAAACAGGCCCACAGTTTAGTTCCTGGGTATCAAAGGAAGCAACAATCAACTGAAGAGAGGGGAGTTGGTGTGGTTTGGGGTCATTATTAACATGGTTTTTTTATGTCTAAGATCTCCCAGGAGATCTTAGGACAGTCTTTGATGCTGTTTGAGCGTCAGATCATTCCTCCTTCAGTTCCCTCAACTACAATATATTAAAGGAAAACTGTAGTTAAATAGCTTAAGATGGAAAAAAAAACTACAAAGCTGACAGTGCGTTTTTATTTGGGATTTCTCTTCAAGTGTTTAAATATTTGTGGTCCTTTCTGAAGAATTATGCTCTGGGAATATCAATCAGTTGGGGATATCAATCAGTTGGGAATAGAAAACTCCCTTTTCACTGAAGAAGAGCATCAGAAACTTTAAAGTTACTCTATCTGGTTCCCTTCCTCTGGGGCATCATCCAGACACACGATTAAAAACCTGCCTTTGGAGCAGATGTTTTGTGTTTCTCCTGGTCAGGGTTATCTTCAGGAGGGAAAGGGTAAGAGGGAATAAAACCCCAGCCTGAAATGAGAAACTCCTTGTGCTGAAATCTCCGGTCACTCTGGAATTCTGTGTTCTGGAAATGTGGTTTTGAACAGGAGCAGAGAAATGGGATGTTGCTGTCAGGTCTTTCGGGAATATGAATCCATGTGTTTGTGATGGTGTGTGCTGGGATTTTTCTGCTCTTGGGTTGTTTTTTTTTTTAATGAACCATCTCTTGCCTTGCTCTTGTGCTCGCTGTGGAACAACTGGAGCTTAATGGATGTGTATTTACTGTCGAAATACATCTATTATGTAAAAATACATTTCCTTATAATGGCCAAACTGCTGGTTTGTCCCATTAGCACAGGCTAAAAAGAAGTTATTTTCAGGTTTTTTTGCTCTTAATTTTGTTTTCCCTCAGCTTTCTGTCATGTCAGATTCAACCCTTTGCCCGTTGCTTTTATCCTCTGGAGTTCTGGATCACCCCAAATCCAGCTGTTAGTGCCATTCAGGCTTCACACCACAATTCCTGCCCTTCAAAATTAACCCTGCCAAAAAAAAAAACCCAGAAAAACCTCAGTTTGTTTGTAGTTTTAATACTGATGGTAGTTTCAATACTGTTTGTAGTTTTAATACTGTTTATCTCCACTAAAGGTTTTCATCCCCATCTCTTCTGAATAGACAATTTGAGGATTATTAACACCTTACTGAGGAGGGAATTTTGAGCTTGGATTCATTTCTGGAGAGGCTTTTGTGGCTTTTCAGCAAATATGCACGTTGAGGGGGGGTAGAAAAGTAGGGAGAAAGGGAGGAGAGGAGCAGGGGAATCAACAGTTTAGGAATTCCCATCTAAAATAAATAAATAAATAAAAACTCAGGAAGGCCTTAAGGCCAAGTTTAAATGCCACGCTTGTACCTCTTATTTAATTTCCATTCCTTGGAACAGCTCCTGGAGGAATAATCCCACGTGGATGACACTGTAGAAATCAGTCCTGCTAATCTTAATCTCCCTCTTTAGTGACTTCAGACACTCCACTGTTTCAGGGATAAAATAGGTTAAAAAATCTGTTTTTTGTGATACTTTGGTTTTTTTGAGCTCTGGCTGCTCACTGCAAACACCTTGTGGGTTTTTTAAAGGGTATTTACCAGACAGATAATATTCACCCAGTGCACTTTGCTGATGTTTATTCCATGCCAGTTCATTTAATTCTGCTCAGATATTTCGGTCTGAACCTGGAATCACTTCCCTAAGGAACGTGTCCTCGGTAATTCCTCCTACTTTTTTGTGTGTGTATTCAGTGTTTGTTGATCCCTCCTTGCTTTTCCAGTCCTTTTTAGTCAGGATTAAGGGGAATGCTGTAGGGAATAAGTGCTCCTTGATCCAGAGGCATCTGATTTGATCAGCCAGTTCACGGCTTTTATAACAGCTGGTTTTGTTTTGCTCTGACAGACAGTGTCTTGCTCTGAAATATTCCGTTTTTCTCATCACTTCTGTCAAAATAACGTCCCTGGAAGCCAAGGAGTGCACAGGTACCTCGGGGACCTGCCAGGATGCTGCAGGCAAACTCATTTCAAAGGGAAGCTGATTTCCCAGATCCTCAGGGAGGAGTTGTCTCAACCAGGAAATGTTGGGCTTCGTTGTCAGCTTTGCTGCTTTCAGAGAAAAAATTGACTTCAGGATTTACACAGGGCCTGAAGTGAAGATTGAGGGATGGAAAGGCTGGGAGAGCTGGGGGGGTTCACCTGGAGAAGAGAAGGGTCCAGGGACACCTGAGAGCCCCTTGCAGGGCCTAAAGGGGCTCCAGGAGAGCTGGAGAGGGACTGGGGACAAGGCATGGAGGGACAGCACACAGGGAATGGCTTCCCACTGCCAGAGGGCAGGGTTAGGTGGGATATTGGGAAGGAATTCCCGGCTGGGAGGGTGGGCAGGCCCTGGCACAGGTTGCCCAGAGAAGCTGTGGCTGCCCCTGGATCCCTGGAAGTGTCCAAGGCCAGGTTGGAGCAGCCTGGGCTGGTGGAAGGTGTTCCTCCCCACGGCAGGG
Organism: Empidonax traillii; assembly: GCF_003031625.1. Taxonomy (NCBI): domain Eukaryota; kingdom Metazoa; phylum Chordata; class Aves; order Passeriformes; family Tyrannidae; genus Empidonax; species Empidonax traillii. The sequence continues at coordinate 87,751 of NW_020956704.1, read as the reverse complement.
GGTGGGAACAAGATGATCTTAAAGATCCCTTCCCATCCAAACCGTCCTGGAATTCTGGGATTTGTGCTCCTTGTGTGAAGTTGGGATTCCCTGTCAGTGTTTGAGGAGGGCTCTGTGCTCCTCTCCTGCCCCTCAGCCTTGCTGGATATCCAGGTGCTCCAGTACAGGGAATGGGAGTTCCCTCTCTGCTCCTGAGGGGGGAAAAGGTTTCCCTTCCTCACCTTCTGACAGTGCCTGTTCTTGTCAGTCCTCTGGAACATCTTTAAGGGTTCACTGTGGGGACATAAAATTCCTTCTTATTCCCTTGCTAGCAAGTGCTTTTTCTGCAGTGGAGGGACCTTAACTCAGCACTTCCTGGTTTTCCATTGTTTTGGGAATTAAACTCTCATGTTCAGGAAGAGCACGAAATGCCCAGGCCATTGTTGTAGAACTGCTGTCTTAAGTAAGAGTTTTCAAGGAGTGGGGGCTTGGTTTTCTTGAGGATCCTTTCTTCCTTTCAGGATCTTGTTATCCCTGTCAGCTGGGGAACAGTTCTGGGAAGCGCTGGGTGAGATTGGTGTTGGAGGCGCAGAAAGTGAAATTACGTTTACAGGGCTGTACAAAAACTCTGTAACAAAACTGGACAGGTTTGTTACACCCAGCTGGCAGGGTGGTAGATGGGATATTGGGAATTAATTCCTGGCTGGGAGGGTGGGCAGGCCCTGGCACAGGTTGCCCAGAGAAGCTGTGGCTGCCCCTGGATCCCTGGAATTGTCTAAGGCCAGGTTGGAGCAGCCTGGGCTGGTGGAAGGTGTCCCTGCCCATGGCAGAAGGTGGAATGAGATGAGCTTTAAGGTCCCTTCCAAACCATTCTGGGATTCTGTTAAATTTGGAGGAAGCCCTCAGAGCCTCCCAGATTTTGGGGTCTCACCCATGGGATTTGGAGTTGGAAGTGCCTGTATTTCATCTGCACCCAAAGGTGTTCTTGTCTTCCCCCAAGAAGCTCCCAACCCATTTGTCTTGTGAATGCCAACGTGAGTGTGTCAGGTTAATTTTTTTTTGAGGTGATTAACACAGAATTTTTAGGGGGAGAGGAGGGAATTTCCCTGGATTGTATTCCTGACGAATCCTTTGGCTATAGTTTGAGGTCTAGTTAGTGCTTTCCTGATTGAGATGCTGCCAGGGAAAACTGAGTGTAGGGACTAAACTCTTGAGAGCTTTTTTTTTTTTTTTTTTTTTTTCTTTCTTTTTAAGGTGGGGTGGTTTGATTGGGGGGGGTTATTTTTATTGGGAAAACCTCCTGCTGGCTCAGGATGAGTTAATTGTGGGCACAGACACCGAGGTCGCCCGTTTGGGGTTGTCTGCTCTGGTTCAGCCTTGGAAACCAAAGCTGGGATTAATCTCCATGAAGTGAGATAAACCCCATGATCCTGCCTGGCTTTGGGGAGAGGTGGAAATCAGCTTTTCCTTGCTTATCCAGCCCTTCCCTCTGGTGAGTGTTCAGTCAGCCAGGCAGGGCGAGTTGTTCCTGCAGGTGGTGACTGCACCACTCGCTCCGTAGGGTCGGGAATGGGACTGCAGTTACTCACTCTGGGATGAGTAACCCACAGGGATTGGAACTCCTTCCCCACCACAACACCCAAACACTCGTTATTCCTTGCAGGAGTGGGAATTCCCACCTTAATTCCCTAGGAAAACCCGTGGGAAACGAGTGGAAGCCGTGTGAGCCGGCAGTGCTGAATTGATCCATCCTTTTCTCCGCAACTTTCAGCCCCCCCAAAATCCTAATTGCTGTGGTTCCTTCCGGGCAGGTCCAGCAGCAGGTTCACCCCAACCTGTCGGCCAAGGAGGATTCCCTGTATTACATCGAGGAGCTGATCCTTCAGCTGCTGAACAAGCTGTGCATCGCTCAGCCCCGCACTGTGCAAGACGTGGAGGTACAAATGGATGCTGGGAAACCAAAAAAAAAAACAAAACACAAAAAAAACCCCTAAAAAAGCATTTACTTGGAGCACCCCGGGCCAGTGGAAGGTGTCCCTGCCCTTGGCAAAGGGTGGAAGTGGATGTGCTTTAATAATGTCCCTTCCAACCCAAACCGCTCCACGATTCTGTTTAGGTTTTATTAACAAACTCATTTTCCTATCTTTCAGAATAGAAATGGTGGGAATTTTTCCTTGCAGGATGCTTGGGAGGTTTTTTTTTTTTAACTCCTCCAACACTCTGGATTTAAGAATTTTCCTTCCTTTTTGACACACGAGGAGGTGGGGAAGAAAAAGGCAATATTGGAATGAAAGGTTATTGTTGCCAGGGCTGAGGGGAACAGAGCTGGGTGTTCCTGGGATTTTACTGAACTCACTGAGGCTCTTGTGTTATTGCAGCTGCCTGCTTTTGTGTCATCATTCCAAAATGAGGGTTTAATGGAGTCTGGAGGGGGGAAAAAGGGCTTCCATGTGGCTGGGACCCGTTGTAGCTTTGCAGAGTATTAATTTGGCATTAATCTGGATGTCTGGGATTTATAGCCCGGGGCAAAACCACGTCCTTGTGTGGTATTCCCTGTGGGTGTCGTGGAAATAAAAGGAATAGTACATATAATGCACAAAAATATCTAATATTTTGTATATGTGTGTCATGGAAATTAAAAAGAATATATATATATATATATATATATATATATATATGTATACATAAAATATGTATTTACAAAATAATTGCCTGAAGGGTTTTAGGTTCTTATTAGATGCCCTTTATTCAAGGTTAATTATTAATTATTAATTTTGGTGTATGATAAGAGTGTTTTGAGATAGTGATGCATAAAGATCATCAAATCACTAAGTAAAAGCAAAACTTAATGGTCATTTAACACCTCTCGGGGTTGGAGGGTCTGATTTGAGCCTGGATTTGAACTCTGGATGCAGAGCTGAGAAGTTCCACCTTCTCTCTGCAGTTCCCAGCTGATCAGACCCTCAGCTCTGGTTTGGGACTATCACAGCAAAAAACCAAATCCTGGGTATTTTCCCTGTGGTTTAAAGCTGTGAAGAATAAAACACTGCTGATCTCGGCAGTGTAAGTTATTTCATTTAAAAAAACACCGAGTTAGGCGTAAATGTCCCGTAGGTCGATACGTTCAGACCCTTCCAGAGCAGGGACATTATAATTCAGTTTTGTTCTGGGTTGTTGGGGAGGTTTTGCTGCCGGCAGGAATGTGAGATCCACGGATAAGGGTTTTTGGATCTGCTCCTGGGCTGTTTTTAGCTGTTAGGAGAAAACAGGAGGGCTGGGATCTCTCTGTGGTTTGTGATGCAGATATTTACATACCAGCCTGGAGTTAATGGGACTGTTTGTGCATGATCTTAGACTTCAATGTTTGCAAGATCAAGGTCTAAAAAAAAAAATCTCAAATTATAAATGTTCTATAAATAGAAAAAGCCTTTAAAAGAGTTCCCAGGAAAACACTGGGGAGCAGTGAAGGTGGAGTGCAGAAGGAGCCTGTTACTCGTGAAGTTTACGTGGGATATTGGGAAGGAATTCCCGGATGGGAGGGTGGGCAGGCCCTGGCACAGGTTGCCCAGAGAAGCTGTGGCTGCCCCTGGATCCCTGGAAGTGTCCAAGGCCAGGTTGGAGCACCCTGGGCTGGTGGAAGGTGTCCCTGCCCATGGCAGGGGGTGGGATGAGATGAGCTTTAAGGTCCCTTCCCACCCAAACCTCTCTGGAATTCTGTGATTCCGTGTTGAAGGACATCTGACTGCCACATTATCTCCATTTTTGGGCTGATCTCCTGGTGGGATCTCGAGGAAGGTCCGTTTTGGTGACCCAGCCCGGCGCTGTCGGCCGCTCTCCAAGAGGAAAGGTCACCCTGTCCTTGCCTGGCACTGACACAGAAAATTGAGCATTAAATGGCCAAATGCAAATATTGAAAAGCTGCCCCTGAGAAAACCTGCCTGTAAAAAAAACCCCAGGCCTCCTGTTAGATTTCAGAATATGTGCAAAAACCTTTTTATCAAAGGGACACCAAGATTTCCCCCATTTTTTCCCATCTCATCCTTCCCTTTTTCATTTCTGCCATAAACTTGATCTGATGTTGGGCTAGTTACACCCTTTTTTAAATATGAACAATGTCAACTTGTTGGGTTTTTTTGTAACCTGTAAACTGTTCAGTATTTCCTGATGGTGTTTATATTTTGGGCTCCTGGTCTCATGGAATTCCAGAATGGTTTGGGTTGGGAGGGACCTTAAAGACCATCCATTTCCAACCCCCCGCCACGGGCAGGGATGGGACGACTTCCACTAAAAGTATAGACTGAATCCTCAATCTCAGCTGAGTTTTCTTGCTGCTCCTGCAAAGATCACAGATCAGGAGGTATTTTAGGAGATTTGAAGGAGTTCTCGGTGCTCAGGGAAGGGAGGTTGGTTGGGATTGTTGCAGAGAGGGAAGCCGAGTTGGGTAAGAGGGCGAGAACAATTAGGGAGACCGTGTTGCAAACAACTGAGGAGGAGGATAATTGCCTGCACTGCAGGGGAAGTAATTTGCTGTGCTGGGTTTTATTTAACCTTCTCTCTGATGGCTGTGGTTGATCTCAGTGCACTTTGTGTGTTTGCCCAGGAGCGGGTCCAGAAGACATTTCCTCACCCCATCGACAAGTGGGCGATCGCCGATGCTCAGTCTGCCATAGAGAAACGGAAAAGAAGGAACCCTCTCCTGCTCCCTGTGGACAAAATCCATCCCTTACTGAAGGTACTTCACCCCCTCTGCTGTGCTTTTGCCTTCCAGCATGACCTTTCATGTCTTCCTTTAATTTGTGTGACGTTAAAGGAGTTTCTCTCGTGGGCTGAGGGAGCCCAGAGTCACCACAGAGCAGGATGGGTTTATTACAGTGATAATAAAAGCAGATCCTAAAATTCATCATAGACATCACTGTGTTAATTATTAACTCTCCTTTGAAACATGACTAGTTAGTTTTTAACATAAATAAACCCCCAAATACCTTCCCTGCTTCAGCAGCGCTGCTTTGATGCCTTTATTTGTCCCAAAATGCTGCAGAAACCAAAACAGGAGGAAGGAGAACAAGCAGGTCTCGTTCTTGTGTACTGTCAACTAAGATGTGTGTCCTTGGGGTTACTGCTGAGTGCCACTGGAGCCTTGGGGTTTAAAAATCATGAGATCTGCAAAGGTGTTTGCAGCTGTTGAGAAAACAGAACAAAAAACACCCAAAAAAAAGCAGAAATGAAAGCCCTTTCTTGGGTCTGGCTGTGGTGTCCTCACACACAGTCTTAGATTGTGAGGGTTAACGAGAGGGGAAGAGATGTTAGGCAAGAAAACAGCGTGAAATAAGATCTTCCTAGACAACAGGGGTGTTTTTTTTGGTCGAGTCTGGTTTAGAAGTGGGTGAAAACAGGCACAGAATCTGATTTTTAGGAGGATGCACCAATACGTGGTAAGAACAAATTTGCTTTGTTCAAATGTGTTGTGGATTTCCCTGGTGCTGACAGTCCTGTCCCAGGTAAGAGGCCCTGTGGAACAAGCTCTGCAGGACGTGTGTCCTCAGGAGAACGTGCCATGTTCATCCTGGGTTTGTTTTTTTATATTTAGGATTTCATTGTTAAAGTTTAATTACTTTATATACCCACCAGGATGATCAGAGGGATGGAGCAGCTCTGCCCTGAGGAAAGGCTGAGGGAATTGGGATGGCTCAGCCTGGAGAAGCTTTGGGGTGATCTCATTGTGGCCTTGCAGGGACTGAAGGGAACCAACAAGAAACATGGAGAGGGACTTTGGACAAGGGATGGAGGAACAGGACACAGGGAATGGCTTCCCACTGCCAGAGGGCAGGCTTAGATGGGAGATTGGGAAGGAATTGCTGGCTGTGCCCTGGCACAGGTTGCCCAGGGAAGCTGTGGCTGCCCCTGGATCCCTGGAAGTGTCCAAGGCCAGGCTGGACAGGGCTTGGAGCACCCTGGGCTGGTGGAAGGTGTCCCTGCCCATGGCAGGGGGTGGAATGGGATGGGTTTTAAGGTCCTTTCCAACCCAAACCACCCTGGGACTCTGTGACAGTGAAACCTGCCCTGTTCTCAGAAGTCCAGACCAGGACCAGAGCAATAAGCACAGCTGTAGATGAAAAATGAAGTACAGCAGTGGTTCCAGTGAAGTCCCTTCCTTGCAGGAACCCTATTTTTAGGAGTGTCATCTTGAGAGGAAGAATCACTGCAAGTTCTGCAGCTTTTCATCTGTTAAAATGGCAAAATAACACACAGATTTACCAGCTTCCCCTCTGAGGCAGATGGGCCCAGTCTGCATTTGCTGTTCCATTTACAGTTACCACCACAGAAAACTCCGTGTGTTAATTTTAATTCCAGATGAATTCCTGCAATAAATACCTTTTGTTTTCCCTCTTGGCAGGAGGTCCTGGGCTATAAGGTGGATTACCACGTCTCTCTCTACATCGTGGCTGTCTTGGAATACATCTCAGCCGACATTTTAAAGCTGGCTGGGAACTACGTGTTCAACATCCGGCACTTTGAGATCTCCCAGCAGGACATCAAAGTGTCAATGTGTGCTGATAAGGTAAAAGAGTTGGGATTCAAACAGTACCTAGAGGTGATTTTTTTTAAATTTCATTGCAAACTAAAATTTGTGAGTACTTTTTAGTGCTTACAGACAGAAAATGGTGTTGTCCTTTATTTCTCTGCTGTCACGGCCCTGCTGGTGTCACTTTGTCACGGCAGGTCTTCTTCCTAACACAGAAAAGACCTTCAGTTTTCATCCCCATTAAAATGAGAAACATTTTTGTTGAATTTTATCTTTACCCAGGAGGGTTTTGGCCGAGCCTTATGCAAGATGCCTTGTTTGCAGAGCTGATTCTGCCCGAATTGTAACTTGTTTTCTGGGCCATACTAACTTCCAGAGGGAAAAATGGCTTTGGCAGCTGAGCCAGCCTCCTGCTGCCAAAGTTTTAAATATTACTCCCTTGTGAAAGTGAGCACAGAAAGTATTGTATTAAAAACTCCCAGGATTTCTCTGAGCACGTGGAAACAGCTGAGCTGGAGCCAAGTGTGAAAATCAGGCTCGATGTCTTTTTTTTTGTTTGTTTGTTTTTAATTTTATTTTTTTGAATTCCACCGCCAGGTTTTGATGGATATGTTTGATCAGGATGAGATTGGCTTGGTTTCCCTGTGTGAGGACGAGCCCTCCTCTTCTGGGGAGCTCAACTACTACGACCTGGTGAGGAACGAAATAGCAGAGGAGAGGCAGTACCTGCGGGAGCTCAACCTCATCATCAAAGTATTTCGGGAGGCTTTCCTGTCCAACAGAAAGCTCTTCACACCCAATGTGAGTCCTTTAGTGGTTGTTGATGGGTGGTGCTGATTGCTCCATTAGCAGCCTAAGCTTGTCCACTTTTAACTGTGTTGGAGGTAAAATTAAATTTGATTTATTGGTCTGGGGGTGAATGGTGAGTGTTGTCTGTTTGGGAAATCCTGTGGGGGAGTTGCCATTAATATTGTGGGAGTGCAGCTTAATGGACACAATTCCCTGTCAGGTGCCAGCCAGCAGGATTGTTTTGGTCATGTGGCTAATAGTTTCATTTTTGCTTAACATAAAAATTAAGTTATTTACCTGCATCTGCAGTGAATGCAGGCACTTGAACTGCCATTTGAAGTCTACCCCAGGGCACTGTAATCTGTAGAAATTCCAAGTCAAACAGCCCCTGGCTCTGGATTCTCTTCACTGTGAGGGCAGTTTGTGTTTGATGAACGATTGAAATGTTCTGACTGATATTGCACATGTGGCAAATCCTGGTTTTGGAACGCTGGAGTCTAAAAGGGAAGCTCAGCTGTGGTAAGAGGAGGAGGAATAAGGAGGGATTAGGGAATCCTTCCAGTGGGAGAAGGAGAAGGGGACCCAGAAGAACCTGAACTGGGATTTTGAGGTTAAAAAGAGGCAGCAGGAGCTGCCCATTCCAGCTGGGTGTGGAGGCTCCTCGGGAGCTGATGGTTTACCAGGGAATTGTGCAGACGTGAGGACAGAATCCAAGTAAAGGTGATGGGAGGAGAAGGAAGTGATGGCTTTGGAGCTGAGGAATGTTCTTTTGGGAACGGGGATGAGAAATTTCTAATCTAAAAGTAGAATTTGGGAGAGGAAGCTGCTGATTCCTCCTCTGCTGCAGGAGCCCAGGAGCTGATTTAGTTGGACCCGTCCAACCTGTAAATTCCCTCCTTTAAATCGCTTCCTTCCTGTTGTTCTGTGGGATAAGAACAAGCAGAGGGGACAACAACAGTTGGAAAAGCCAGGAATTCCTGTCCAAAGCTCCAGCAGCCTGGGCAGGATGGTGTGAGGACTGGGCAAGCCTGGATGTGCCCGGAGGGCCGGGAAGACCCCGGAGTTCCAACTTTCGTCCCCGCTTCTTGTCAGCTCCTCTCCATTTACCTCTTGGTTCAGCCAAGGAAAGCTCCAACATTTCCCCGATGAATAAAACACTCCCAGCAGGACTTAAAGACACGTTTGACCTTTGCAGGATATCGAGGTGATATTCAGCAACATCTCAGACATCCACGAGCTGACGGTGAAGCTCCTGGGGTTGATCGAGGACACGGTGGAAATGACGGATGAGAGCAGCCCCCACCCCCTGGCTGGCAGCTGCTTTGAGGACCTTGCAGAGGTAACAGTGTTGGATTGGGGTGGGTTTTTTTCAATGTTTGCTTTTATTAAATCGCCGGGAACGTGGTTTTAGTTCGGGAAAACTCTCTGGTTCTCATCTGGAATGGGAGATGTTTCCACGGGTGTTTCCAAGCAGCAGCGAGTCTGGGAAGCAGCTGATGGGGCAGAATCGTGGCAAAAGTGCTGCTGATACCCACTGACCTATAAAATAGATATTAAAGAGCAGGAATAAGGGGAAACACTGCACAGGGGTTGGGTGTGGCTCATATTGGAACATTATAAACCATTATTTTGTCAGGGTTTTTTGCTTTATTGAGCACTGAAATGCTCCATATTCAGCTATTCCATAAAACTGTTCTGAAATACGGAAGGGAGTCACAAAACTAAAGTTTTTGAGCAAGTGGGACAGAGCTCAGCTTGTTCAGAATATACAGGTATATATTCAGGTATACAGGTACCTATCTGACCTGGAAATAGGTGCAAAATGACCCTGAAATTCAGCAGAGGTGCACGGGGAGGAAGCAGGACCTGAAAAAAGAGGACAGTTCATCTTGGAATCCAGCACACTTTTAACTGACTGAGGAGCAAACTCTTGGAATGAATGACCAAGGCAGAGGTGGAGGTTTTGCTGTCACTGGACACGTTTAAATGGAGTCTTTGGGTGGTGCTTTAATCCCATTTTTTTAGACCTAAAATGTGAAGGGAATCATGTAAACCCCTGTCGCAGAGGAAATCAGTGAGTTGGTCTGTCTTGAGAAAGAATACATATGTTTTTTAGCTTAAAATTATGATGTTTATTAAAAACAACAATAAAAATTCCGTTGAATTTTTACTTCTCTCCAGTTTTTAAAACCCGAGGGTGAACGTGAAGTCTGAGGGCTGCACGAACACACCAGCAGTAATCCCATTTTTTGTGGCTGTGCAGGAGCTGATCTCTGAGCCCAGGTGCCACTCACTTGGGGATAGACCATAAAGATGAAGTTTCCTTGGCGCTGCTTTAACAAACCACTCATGAGTAGGGAATTCCAGCTGACCAGGTCTCAGCTCTGAAGCTGTTGAAGCATAATTGCTTTATGATGATAAGGAGGAATGTTTGCTCAGTGAATTAAAGTAGATATTACATTAAAACTGGGGGAAAAAAATACTTAAAATTTGAAACAGTGCAGCGCTGTCCTGGAAAAAAAAAATCTCATTTTGTTGCAAAATCTGCTTTTAGTCATCCTGTGCTTTCAGGGAAACAAATCCTCTCCAACGAGCAAAAATCTCACCTGATTTTTTTTTTCCGATCCCTGAAAAAAACTTTCAATAGGAAACGAAGAGCAGATTATTTTTCCAAGCTTTTTATGAGGGTAATAATTTTGTCTTTATTAATTCAGTTCATGTCCCAGGGTGAGATCATCCCTCTGGGAGTGTTTGCAGAAGGGATCATTAAAGAGAGATAGGAAGGTGAAGTGTTTATTTGCTCTCCTTATCTCCCTGCCAGGCTTGTTCACTTTTAGTGTTTCCATTGTGAAGGTCCTTCGCTCCTTTTGGAAGGGTAATTAAAAACCAAACAACCCTCCCAGGCTGGAATCTTCCTGCTTTGTCTGTTTTCCTGCGTCCCATCTCTGTGGAAGGTCTAGAAGTAGTAAATATTTGTCGTGGTTTTGAGAGAGGGAAAACGAAACATTAATTTCAAGTATGGGGAAAACAAGACTGGTTTGTGTGTTTGTTTTTTTGGTTTTTGGTTTTTTTTTTTTAATATGGGGCAAATAAAACAATTTTTTTCCTGCTGTGGAGGAAATGAGGGCAGAGGGTCTTTGTGCCTACTCTGGAGTGATCTCCAGGAGGCAGCTGATAAAACAGGTTATTGTCAGTAGATTGTGAATTTGTTTTGCTGATATTTGTGTCCCCATAGGAGAGGAGTTTTAGTATCCACAAGGGAAAAAAAGGTGGAAGCCACTGCACACACCAGAGGGGCTGAAGGGTGCAAACATCAACTGTGTGCTGCATTGAAATAATTTATGTGGCATCAGGTTAATGTCTCCATGGAATCACGGCATTTTTTGGGGTTGGAAGGGATTTTAAAGCTCATCTCATTCCACCCCCTGCCATGGGCAGGGACACCTTCCACCAGCCCAGGGTGCTCCAACCTGGCCTTGGACACTTCCAGGGATCCAGGGGCAGCCACAGCTTCTCTGGGTAACCTGTGCCAGGGCCTGCCCACCCTCCCAGCCAGCAATTCCTTCCCAATATCCCATCTAGCCCTGCCCTCCTTCAGCTGAGGGCTGTTATTTTCAGTATTCCATAACTCCATAGTTCAGTAACTTTTGCAGCACTGCAAGTGTGAACCCCTTTTTTTTTTTTTTATGATTAGTCTCTTAGGGAAGATCCCTAATGCAGTTCATTTCAATCTTATGCTCAGAAAACAAATCCAAAACCAACTGAAACCAGTTCTAAAATATGTAACTTTCCAGTACCTGAAGGGAACTCACAGGAAGGATGGGATGAGACTATTGACAAGGGATGGAGGGACAGGACACAGGGAATGGCTTCCCACTGCCAGAGGGCAGGGTTAGATGGGAGATTGGGAAGGAATTCCCAGCTAGGAGGGTGGACAGGCCCTGGCACAGGTTGCCCAGAGAAGCTGTGGCTGCCCCTGGATCCCTGGAAGTGTCCAAGGCCAGGTTGGAGCAACCTTGGATAGTGGAAGATGTCCCTGCCATGGCTGGAGGATAAATGAGATGGACTTTAAGGTCCCTTCCAACCCGACCCCTTCTGGGTTTCTGTGATTTTTATGTTTGCTGCAGTGGAATAAACAAAAAAATAAAACCCACCGGGCTTTAAACTCAATTCAGAATCTGCTGAAGAAAACCAGTTTGGTCAATTAGAGAGTGTCTAATAATTTCTCATCAGCTGCTGCAGCGCCAAACCTTCCCCTCTTTCATCCCCTCCACTCCCAAAATACGGGTGGCCAGTGATGATTAAACTTGATGAGGAGAGTTGAGAGCGATAATTACAATTTGCATATGAAAAGAGCATTTGTTCCCTGCCTCTGCTCCCCACAAAGACTTTCACTGGAATTCCCCTGGGCCCTCTGCAACTGGAAAACTTGTGACTCCACCTGAATGTTCCGAGGAGCCTTTTGTGGCAGTTGGTATTCCCAAATTTGGCAGCCTGCATTCTGGGAAGAGTCAAGGTGAAAAGAGGGATGTGCTTTATCCCAGGGCACTCGGGAGTGATTCAGCCCAGTGGATCTGCAGGGACTGGGATCAGCCTGCCAGGCTTTGGCACAGCTGATCCAGAGGCAGCCATCAATGATTCTCGGGAGATGGAGGAATGCTGAGAAACTCGTGTGCAGCTGGAAGTGAGAAAGGGTTGTGGTTTCCTCAGGATTTGTTTTGCAAAAATCGATATTTTCTTGAAAAGTTCCCCCTTTTGTGTGGCAGCTTCTCAAGGGCGATAATTGTACCAGCTGGGGCAGAAATAATCTTGCATCCTTCATGCATTTATATCATTCTGTGTTTTTTTTATTTAGGAACAAGCCTTTGATCCCTATGAAACCTTGTCCCAGGATATTCTCTCTCCACAATTCCATGAGCATTTTAATAACTTAATGGCAAAACCTGCTGTTGCTCTCCACTTCCAGGTGAGTGCAAATGGCAAATACCCAAAGGCTTTAATTCTCACATTTCAAAGGCTTGAATTTTGTCAGTAATTCTTTACTTCCAGCTAAAGGAATTAGAGAAGCCCAGAGAAGCTGTGGCTGCCCCTGGATCCCTGGAAGTGTCCAAGGCCAGGTTGGAGCAACCTGGGATAGTGAAAGGGATGGATTGAGATTGGATTTAAGGTCCCTTCCCACCCAAACCATTCCATGGTTCTGTGATCACCTTTCTCAGGAATGTTCCTTCACAGTTCTTCTCTGAGCTGTGGAGTGAGGGCAGAAAAGGGAATTTTCAAAAAGGATGAGAGATAATTCAGTTGCTGCTCAACGTTTCTCCTGATATGGAAGATGGCAGGAATTTCATCGTCCTTTGGAAAAGTCTTTCCTCATTTTACAACCTGAGTTATTGTCTTAGTTAAGAGCTGGGAAGGGGAAAAGATTTAACGTTTTCTAAGTCATAAACTTGTGATGCTCAGTTTCTCAGGGTGACATTAAGGCTGATTTCTTCAGTGCCTGATGAGACTCCGTATTTCAGTGCTGTGTTGTAGGTAATGGAAGCACAGCAAACATTCCTGGGACAAAAGGGAATTCAGGGGGGGGAGTTGAGTTCTTCGATTGTGTGGAAGCCCTGACTGCTCCTTAATCCAGTCCTGATTGGAGGATTTGAGTGTAAATAATGCTGTTTGTTCTTCCTTTGCAGTCCACTGCTGAGGGCTTTAAAGAAGCTGTTCAGTACGTCCTGCCCCGCCTGCTGCTCATCCCAGTCTACCACTGTTTGCACTACTTCGAGTTACTGCAGGTAAACAAAGCCATTCCTCACTAAAAGCAGTTATTAATGGGGAGAATCAGAGCTTTTAAATAGGTGTCAAGGTGTTGCTTACATCTTAGAGATGAAAACATAGATTTGACACTGGTTGCTAAATGTCCGAAAAGTGAAAACATGTAAAGGAATCCTCAGAATCATCTGTTGCTCTGACATGAGCATTTGAACTATGATTTATTAAACAACCCTTGAGTTCTAATACAGTTAAAAATTGCCTATAAAAATCTAACTTCTTCTTTTCCTCGAGTGCTGAGTTTTTGTCCATTCCCAAGCGGCCAAACAGATCCTCAAGTCACACTCCAGTTGCAGCTCAGCTTATTATTTCAGAATAATCCATTCCTAATGTTCAACCATTTGTCCTAAGTGGAAGTGGCTGAGGATGACGTAAAAAAAGTTCCTGTTTGCCCCGTTGTGTTGGGAAAGTTTGTAATGCTTTAGGGGTAAGGGAATTATTAACCAACTGGGATGGACTGCAGCAGGTAAAAACACCCCGTGGCTACAGCTGACATTTGGGAATAGCAACAGAAATGACTCTTTTAGGTCCTGAGTGTAAAAACTGAGACTGGCCACGTTGGACACGGTGTGTTGTGTGGGTTTACCTTGGATTTCAGAGGATTTACTGGTATGAAGGAGGAAAAGGAAACTTTGCAGCATAGGATATGTCTGCAGTTGTGTTACCACCAGATCTCCTCAGCACAAGTTCCTTTTTTTTTTTTTTTCTCAAGTTCACTCTTATTTTCGTTATGTCTGCTGTGATTTATTTCTGCATGTCCTGATTCAGAGAAGGAGAAGTGAGGGATGATTTCTTTTGTCCCACCTCCGGTGTGCAGATAACCAGTATTTTGTAGCAAGATTTCAATCCCAGAAGGGTTTGGGTTGGGAGGGACCTTAAAGATCATCTTGTTCCACGGGCAGGGACACCTTCCAATCCACTTAAATACACGTGGGCTGGGTAAATTTTAAATCTTTAGGCATTTCTGTTGATAGTCACTTTAGGAAGTAGCTTACAAAGCTTAAAAATACCCCCAAAACAACCTTAATTCCCTGCAGCTCCCTGACAGGAGGGGGGAGCTGGGCGGGGGGGTGGGTCGGGCTCTGCTCCCAAAAAACAGGAGACAGGACGAGAGTTGTCTCAAAGCACCTTGAGAGGCCTCCAGGGTCACCAGGGGAGGTTCAGGTTGGATATTGGGGAAATTCCTGCATGGAATGGGTTGTCCAGCCCTGGGCAGTGATGGGTTCTCCCCCCCCGGAGGGATTTCGAACCCACGTGGATGTGGCGCTTGTGGCCGTGGGTCAGCGGTGACCTTGGCAGTGCTGGCCGATGATTGGACTCCATGATCTTGGAGGGCTTTTCCAACCTCAACAATTCCACGATTCCACACTTCTGCCAGCTTTATGTGAAGGGAGCACTGCTGGTTTGGAGATGAAGCCTCTCTTTCCAAACAGTGGAGCTTCCCTTCCCATAACCATCAGCCTCTTACGGTAATTCCCTGGAACTTCCCAAAACGTTCCTCTTTCACGCTGAATAATTGGATCAGTGACCTGCATTATGCTGAGGGTCAGGCTAATTAATGACCCATTGTGTCTTCAGAGCTGGGAAAGTGCATCAGGATGAAATTTTGGAATGAAATCCCACGTGCTGCAGCTTTGGGAGACTCTGAGCCTTCGGCTGGTTTTACAAGTGTAAAGTGTTTGTCCTGCTTTGGAGCAGAGTTTTCCTCGTGTTTTTTGAGGAGTGAAGCCTGGCTGGCAGTGCAAAATCATTTTGTTGGGCTTTTTATTCATTTTAAAGGATAATACAGCAGGAGGGTGCAGGAAAGGTAATAATTTTAGCAGTGAAAATTATTACATTTGATCTTTATCCACAGTATGCAAGATTTCTGAGTAGAATCTGACACTTGGCTGTCTTGAGTCTTTCCAGCCTTGTGAGCAGAGAACAGAAATCTGAAATATTGCTCTGTGGTAATGGTAAACCCAGAGTTTTTTGTTGGGATCCCTTTAAGTTACAGGTTTAAAGTTTGAATTTTATGTTGTCCTTTGAAAACATCCTCAATTGACAGCAGAGGTTTTTAGGAGGCAGAGGGGTTTTAGGCATTGAGAAAGTATTTATTCAACAATATTGATATATAACATCTTGAAAGCTTTTGGTATTGCTTCTCTGTCACCATTGCATTTGTTTGTAGGAACTCTGGTTGAAGAAGTTCAAAATGGAAGCAAAAAAACAACAAAACACTCACATTTTCAAGGTTTCTGTAGGGAGAGAAGCTAAAATTGAGACTATTTACCCAAAACCCCCTTCTGAATTGGGAGGTAAATAAAATAATGATTTACCAAAGCACAGGCCTCAAATATTTGCTTTTTTTGCTAAATATCAAAACTAAAATGAATGAAATTGAAGTGTGAAAAGCTTGAGAGTTCCTTCCAGCTGTAGAACTTTTCCTCCTGGCTGCAAAAACAGGATCTTCATCAGGGCCTTTGTCCCTGCCTAAGGAAGAGGAATATTCCTGTCTGGAATAGAGAGTGTATCCTCCCTTGCCATGTGACTCCCAGGCACAAGATTATCCCAAATTCCTGCCCATGACTCTCCGTGTCGTCATCAAACCACGAAATTATCAGACTCAGGAGCTTTTCCCACCTTCAGGAGTTTGCACTTCCCACCATCTTCACACTCTTTGCATTTTCTGTGGCTGACAGTAAGGAAAAGTCGGATTTCCATGGATTTTTCCCTTCCCTGCACCGTCCCTCAGCTCATAAAATCCCTGGAAATTGTTGTGAACCATTAATTTGTTCAATGTGCAAGGTGGAGGTTGTTTGGACACCTGAAAACTGAGAGGGTTTAGCGATTGGAATGTCGTGGAGTGGACCCAGCTGGTCAATCCCTGTTCTCTCCGTTACTTTTAGAGGAAGCTGAGGGATCCTTGCTGAGGGAACGTAGTGGGGAAAGGAAAAAGAAGGCTCTGCCATGCTGAGTGTAAGTAAGATTTCTCTTAAGTATGGAGGTAAAACAGAGTCTTATCCAGAGGTTATCCATGCATGGCAAGTTGAATTTGCCTTCCAGGCGATTCACAGGATCCCAGAATGGTCTGGGTTGGAAGGGACCTTCAAGCTCATCCCATTCCACGCCCTGCCATGGAGGGCTCATACAATCTTGAGGGTGAAAGAGGTTAAAAAGAGAAAAAAAATCTTGTCTTTTTACCAGTAATGTTTTAGGTGTCACCTTAAAGAACCAAAAGCAGGGGCTTTCAGGCTGCCAGTTGGATGGAGGGCTGTAGGAAAACCTGGGGAGTTTCCTAGTTCAGGAAGTTTCTGCCTCGTGGTGGAGACAGATCTAGTCTTTATGAAAAGGAAATGTGCTGGTTCTCACTGTCCTTACATCTTGCTGTAGGAGCAGATCTCGAATGCAGACCCTTTTTTTGACTCTTGTCAGTTTGCACCGTGCAAAACGGACATTTTTTTATCTCGAGATGGATGAGTTTGCTGCAGGTGGCAGAATGTAGAGTGGCAAGAAGCAAAGAGAGGAGCTTGCCCATTCTGTCCTTCAGATTTGCTCTGGGTTGTTGGAAGGAACTCATGGGAGGAATAGGCACACTTACAGAAACCAGCATTTCATTCGGGGCTGTTTCAAACCTTCAGACTCTTCAGTGAAACCAGTTGTGAGCAGGACATGGTTGAGAAGGTAACAGGAAAAATAATACCTGACAATTAGCACTGCCTCTCAGTGAAGCGTGAAGGGGGATCTTTTTAAACTCTCTCCCGCTGAGTATCCGTGGATTTTTCCTGACCATCTGACAGGTATTTGTAGTTTCTCGCACAGCTTGTTTTGAGGGGTTCCTGTGCTAACTCACTGACTTCACCGAGCACCACGGAGAACACCGTGGGGGAATGCCTGCCAGCCCTCCTTCCCTGCTATAAACCAGGCCAATCCAAAGGAAAATGACTGTTTGTTCTGTCCCAGCAATTGCAGGAATGCAGTGAGGATGAGGAGGATCGGGAATGCCTCAAGCAAGCCATCACCGCCCTCCTGAACCTGCAGTGCAGCATGGAGCGCATTTACAGCAAGCACTCGCCAAGGAGGCGGCCTGGGTGAGCACAGACGCACCCTGGCTCCCCCAAAATGGGCAGGGGAGGAGATAAATCATCTTTCCTTTGTTAGGAAATCTGTGTATTTCCTTCTCAAGGCATGTCTTTCTGATGGTTTTCACCGTAAACGGAGCAACAGCCCAAAACCTTCACGCCCCGCTCCTAAGAATAATGTGCATGTGTTACTCCTTCCCCAGCCAAAGCAGTGCTTGTGGCTTTCTTGGGACATATTTAGGGGGGGGGGAAAAATAATACATAAGCAGTTAATTTAGTTGGTTATTTCGGTCTCTCGGGGTGGCAAACGTGGAACGTGCTTGTCGTGACCTTTCCTGTCCTCCGCCCCAGGGAGCCGGTGTGTCGCTTCTACCACCGGCAGATCCGCAGCAAACACCTGGCCATCAAGAAGATGAACGAGATCCAGAAGAACATCGACGGCTGGGAAGGCAAAGACATCGGGCAGTGCTGCAACGAGTTCATCATGGAAGGGGGCCTGACCAAAATCGGGGCCAAGCACGAGCGGCACATCTTCCTCTTCGACGGGCTGCTGATCAGCTGCAAAGCCAACCACGGGCAGTCGCGGCTGCCCGGCTACAGCAGCGCCGAGTACCGGCTGAAGGAGAAGATCGTCATGAGGAAGATCCAGGTGGTGGACAAGGAGGACACCCCCGAGTACAGGCACGCCTTCGAGCTGGTGTCCAAGGACGACAACAGCGTCCTGTTCGCCGCCAAGTCGGCCGAGGAGAAGAGCAACTGGATGGCGGCGCTGATCTGCCTGCAGTACCGCAGCACCCTGGACAGGATGCTGGACTCGGTGCTGCTGCAGGAGGAGAACGAGCAGCCCCTCAGGCTGCCCAGCCCCAGCGTTTATCGCTTCGTGGTGGAGGACTCCGAGGAGAACATCGTGTTCGAGGACAACCTGCAGAGCAGGAACGGCATCCCCATCATCAAGGGGGGCACGGTGGTGAAGCTCATCGAGAGACTGACCTACCACATGTATGCAGGTACCCTGCACGCTCCTCCAGATGTGTTTGTTGTGCTTCTGCGGGGGCTGAAATTAATCCTCTTATCTTTGCTTTAGTTGGGGTTTTTTTCCTGCTTGCAATTAAATGTAAAGTAAGATTTGCAGGGAAAAAAAATTATTGGTAATTATATTAGTAAATTTGCTGGCAAAGCTGCATGGAAATTTTGGGCGTGCAAACCCTTCACCCCCCCAAAAAACCCCACAGCAGTGTGTTTGCTGAGATCAGCGTTGCTCAAGCAGTGGAGCTGTCACAGGCTGTGTGTCTGTGGAGACAGAGAAAAGGGTTGGAAGTTGTATTGATTTTATTTGTTATATTCAACCTGCCGCGTTGGGAAGTCCCTGTGTTGAAGAGGATGCAAATCACAAGCCAGCATTTTGCGGAATTTTGCTGTAAAATGCTGTGTCTTAAAGGCACAGAAGTGAAACCACGAAGTGCTGATGGTGAGGAACACGTTAGGTCTCGGTTTTGGGGTGAGAGGCACAGGCTGAAAGGGGAATTTTTGTGCAATTTTTTTTAAACTTCTCGAATAGTAACAGCCTCCTTTGTGCTTTTTACAAAACTGCCTGGTTTTTAAGTGATCATTTTTGTGAAATTAGGATTACATAGTGTGAAACTCTAATAACTTTTTTAAAATAGCATTGAAAGCTCGGTATTGAGCAGCTGCTGAGTGTGCAGGTTACCCACAGCTGTGCTGTCTGTGTGTCCCAGCTCCTCCAGTCCTAAAATGGGATGGATTTTGATGGCTTGTGCTCTTCTCACCTTTCCTGAATAAACTGATGTATTTGAGTATTAGTTTCATGGAATCCCAGATTGGTTTGGGTTGGAAGGGACTTTGAAGACCATCTCGTTCTACCCTCCCCTTGCCATGGGCAGATTTAGATATTTTTGGTGTTAGAGTGAGATTTTCTGCACATGAAAATTTTCTCTGTGTCTTTTGTTTCCCATATTTTCCAACTGGATTTAAAAAAAACCCAAACCAACAAACCCCAAACACTCCCATCATTTTCTCCTTCTTATCCTTACAGATCCCAATTTCGTACGGACTTTCCTCACCACCTACCGCTCCTTTTGCAAGCCCCAGGAGCTGCTGAGTTTGCTGATAGAAAGGTAAGGAATGGGCATCCTTCCTGAAGTTATGGAAAGGTTTCAGAATCATGGAATAGAATCCCAGAATGGTTTGGCTTGGAAAGGATCTTAAAGATCATCCAGTGCCACCCCCTGCCATGGGCAGGGGACACCTTCCACCAGCCCAGGTTGCTCCAAGGCCCGTCCAACCTGGCCTTGGACACTTCCAGGGATCCAGGGGCAGCCACAGCTTCTCTGGGCAACCTGTGCCAGGGCCTGCCCACCCTCCCAGCCAGCAATTCCTTCCCAATCTCCCATCTAACCCTGCCCTCTGGCAGTGGGAAGCCATTCCCCGTGTCCTGGCACTGCAGTTCCTGATGAGTTTTGTGTATTTGGAATCATAAATGTCCCAAGAGGGATCAGAGATTCCAGCTGCTGCCTCCCTGCTCAGGTTCCCAGTGCCACGTTCCAGGTGTTTTAGTGACGTTTGTAAAACAGTAACTTTTAAAACAGCGATCCAGGTTTTTAACACAACCTTCCTTTCTCCAGTTGAAATGAGTTACCTGAACTGGGTATTACCTGGAGCACCTGCAGTGCCTGGGCTGTGGGGTAGTGGTGTTGTGAACTGCTAAACTTCCAAGTCTGGATGCAGATAAGGACAGAAACGTTCTGAGTGGTTTGTTCGAGCGCACAGACTTAATGGAAACAGCATTTTAATGCAGCGTGATAAAGCTGCTCTTAAGCTCTCCTCTAATCTTCC
The DNA here is from genome assembly GCF_003031625.1 of Empidonax traillii. Classification (NCBI taxonomy): domain Eukaryota; kingdom Metazoa; phylum Chordata; class Aves; order Passeriformes; family Tyrannidae; genus Empidonax; species Empidonax traillii. Next base: position 67,729 of record NW_020956704.1, on the reverse strand, counting down.
CTTAATCGAGCCAGCAGGCCCTTAAAAACCCTCTATCCCAGTCTAGACATCTTGTGATGAGCAGTGAATTAGCCGAGCGTGGGTCTGGGGGAGGAGGGAATTCCAGGCGAGCTGGATGTCTGTCGGAGGAGCGCTCGGGTCTGGCCGCGCTGAATTTATCTGAACTACACCTGCTCTCCGTGTCCTCCCTAAAGGCTCTGTGTTTACCCTTCCCTGCCCTCAGCTGTGTGGTGCTCTCCTGCCTAGGTTTGAGATCCCGGAGCCGGAGCCCACGGAAGCGGACAGGCTGGCCATCGAGAAGGGGGAGCAGCCCATCGGCGCCGACCTGAAGCGCTTCCGCAAGGAATACGTGCAGCCCGTGCAGCTCAGGTTGGTTTGCTTTCCGCTTCCTTCCTTCCAGCCAGTCCCCTGATGATGCCACGGTATTCCTGCAGACGCTGATCCCTCGTCAGTCCCACTGGCTGCTGGAGCTGCGCTCTGGTTCCCAGGGCTGGGATCCCCCACCCACAGACGCTGCGTGGCCGCTGTGGACAGCGCCTGTGGGTGAGGGATGTGTAGCTGAGGGCGCTCCTCAATGGGCTCCTTGTTCCCAGGCCCTGTGAAGATCATTCCTCTTGTTTCCAGTTTTCCAGCCCTGCTGGGGTTTTCCTCCCTTTCCCAGCCCCTGTGGATGTGTTTGCACGCAGACAGGGAGACTCTTGTCTGGGCTGCACCCTGCAGTGGCTGCAGTGAATCTTCAAGGCCTTGCTGACCAAGCTAATTTGGGGAACAGTTAAGCATTTCTAGCATGAATGAGGCTAATTGTTCCCCCTGATTGAGGACTGAGTCAGGAGGAGACAGATCACAACCAGAGTTTTTGCTAGAACAACTTTTAACTGTTTGGATGAGCAGCATCAAGAGGTTACCATTAATGGCACATTAATTTTACTATTAATGGCACCCTCAGTTACTCTTCTAACCACACATTCCTAACCACACCTGTTGGAGCAGCAGCACTTGACTCCAAGTGAAGGGTAACACTGACGTGCCAGTACTTTCAGAAAGTCACTTAGAGGTCCCCTTTCCATCAGATACCCGTGTGCATATATATATATAAAAGATTAAAAAGATAAAGGTGTGTGTAATACTGGGAGTTCTCCTCCCTGTGTAGCAGCCACCACCTTCTTGAACGTGCTCCAAGTCCTACAACCTCAGCGTGACCTTGATCCCTCAGTGTGCTCCTGGCCTTGGACTGCTTATCAGGCCCTTGGTGTTCCAGTTTATCAGCTCCTGTGGGCTCAGCAGGACCAGCAGTCTCCACAGTTATCAGTTCTTGGCAGAGCTGCCCCTCACCTCGTGCTTTGCTGTTTTCTGGGAGCTCTTTGTGATCCCCTGTGACGTGTTCCCAGGAGCTTGGAAGGGTCTCAGAGCTTAGGAAACGAGTGTGTCTGGGTTTGAGCTGGTGGGTTGATGCACTCAGCAGATCCCAGCCTTGTTGAATAGCACTGACCTCTACTTCAGGGAGATCTGGGATTTGGGAACATCCCTTCCCCCCTGCCCAGCACTCCCCATCTGGTGGGAGATGCCCTGCAGTGCCCAGGCCTGGAAGGGGCAGTGGCTTTGGCATAAAAGCCTGTGAGGTCATGAGAAGGAGCAGTTGCTCAGCTGGCAAGTGCAGTCAGCAGATCCAGGCAATCTCTCCTGCTTTTCCAGTGCTTCTACCGTTGGATCTCAAAGGCAGAGTTGGGTTAGATAAGATCCTGTTTTACTTTTAGTGGCAATTTGTGTCAAAACTGGGCTGCTCAGGAGGTGGTGCTGATTTCTAGCCCGAAGGACCCCTTTGGGCAGCAATTCTTTTATGGGATAAACCTTAATTTTTTTTCCCTTCCACACTGGGAAGAGGAGAGCTAAGGAACTTCTCTGTGTATTCCCAGGGATGTAATTAATTTGTCTGAGCTAAGCCAGCCCCTCTCCAGAGCTGTGACTCACAGATTGCCATCAGGTCTCTGCCCTGTCCCTCTCACATCTTCCTGCCACCAATTTAAAGGGCTGAGCCACCAAAACCCGGTATCCTCACACCCATTTAGCACTGGTTTCCCAGTGGAAAACTCCCAGTTCAGCAGCACAGGGCTGGAGTAAGCACATCTCCCTGGAACCATCTCCGTCAGCCCCATCAGCCTGTCCCACCTGCTGAGTTGGCACAAGGAATATCTGTTGTCCCGGGTGATGTAGGAGATTTTTGCTCACCCTTCAGGTAAGCAAATTGCACCTTGTTCAATCAGATGGTTTGAGGTGTGAGCTCAACTTGTTTACCTGAGGAAGAGGCAAACCATTTTTTTTTTTATTCTGATTTATCCTGAGCGTAGAAGGCAGAGGAGCAGTTGGAGTTCACTTTGGAGTTTATTACTGGTTTGTTTAAGAAAGGGTGGGGAAAAATCAAGAGGGAGTTTAGGGTTACCCTTAAAGGAATTATTGGATCTAGCGTGGCTCTTCGTGTCATTAAAAAGTTGTAAAAGGAGGGCAGTAACAATAACTGCAACAGCTCTGAAGCTGAAATTTGTGTGTAGGAAAGAGGCCATTACCATTTTGTTTCTTGCCACATGGCAAATCCTAATTAGCTTTTTTATAAAAAAAAAAAAAAAGACATTAGAAATGGCATTTTTTTTATTAGATATTTTTTTAAAACACACAAAAAATATATATATATATGCTAAAACTGGGAAATTAGGCCTTAAATACCTGAGATTTCTGTGGTCATGGGTGCCTTGCTCAGTCTGTGTTCTGCTCCTTTGTGTGTTTTAAGAGTTACCAATCACCTGAATGTGGAACTCAGGGTTTTTTTTTTTGTTTAATTTGGTGTTTCTGTGAAAGTCCTTAAAAGGAACCATTTGTTTTTCTCTCTTTCCTCAGAATATTGAATGTTTTTCGTCACTGGGTCGAGCACCACTTTTACGACTTTGAGAGAGATCTGGAGTTGCTGGAGAGGTTGGAGACCTTCATTTCCAGTGTCAGAGGTACAGGAGCAGGGGGGTCCTGCTCTCACCCCACATTTTGGATGATCCTGACGGGTTTTAGACAGGAGAATGTCTTTACACACATGAGTCATTTTAATGCCTTTAATTGAGCTGTTTATGAGACTCTCCCTCACATGAGCAAGCTTTGGCCTGGAGCCTAAACAGCCACCAAAAATGACTTCAAGCATTAGGATAAATTAAATATATTTACTTCTGGACAGTATGTTCATCTCTGCCTGACTGTGTAATTCAGGCTGTCACCTTCCCTTTCTCCATAAGGAATTCCTCCCATGTTGGTTATTGAGATTAGACTTTCCACCTTGTTCTTGTCCCATTTATGTAAAGTTCCAGTGAAAATCATTATCCTTTCAGAATCCAGTGAAAATCGTTGTCCTTTCAGGAGAGAATACCTGACCCATTTGGTATCACTTCCTTCCAAACTAGATTTTTTTTTTTTTTTAATGTCAATTTTTAATCATTTTCCTGACAATTCCAGATTTTCCTTTTCACCCTGCCAGGCCTTAGACTGGGCAATGTAATTCTGAGACAAAGAGGTAAAAGATAATGGATACAGGTCACTGCTTTACATGCCAGAGCTGTCAGAGGATGGGGTTAAATACCCCTGGGCAGCACCTGAGCTCACCTGAGTCTGTTTACCAGCTGAGAGAGGTGCAAGAACCCGTAAGAAGAAACCAGGGGACAACAAACCTAATTAATTTGCATGCAGAAACACACAATTCTGAGTGTAGATTCAGATTTTTGGGGGGTTGGTTTCACTAAATACTCAAAAGTCATTTAAAATTGAAGAAGCCCAGAATGGTTTGGGGTGGAAGAGACTTTAAAGCCCATCCAGTTCCACCCCCTGCCATGGGCAGGGACACCTTCCACCAGCCCAGGGTGCTCCAGCCTGGCCTTGGACACTTCCAGGGATCCAGGGGCAGCCACAGCTTCTCTGGGCAACCTGTGCCAGGGCTTACCCACCCTTCCAGCCAGCAATTCCTTCCCAGTATCCCATCTATCCCTGCCCTCTGCCAGTTTAAAACTTACACGATGGTTTTAAAAAAGTTGTGGGGTTTTTTGGTGGTTTCTTTAATGATTTCTGCTTTACAGGCAAATCCATGAAGAAGTGGGTGGAATCCATCGCTAAGATCATCAGGAGGAAGAAAGCCCAGGCCAACGGGATCAGCCACAACATCACCTTCGAGAGCCCTCCCCCCCCCATCGAGTGGCACCTGTGGCGCGTGGGGCACAGCGAGAGCCTGGACCTCATGACCCTGCACCCCATCGAGATCGCCCGGCAGCTCACCCTGCTCGAGTCTGACCTGTACAGGTGGGGCTTAGCACAAACACGCCTTATTTACACTCTTTTTTTTTTTTTTTTTTAGCTTATTTTTTAGCTTATTATCGAGCAAGAAAGAGCTCGTGGAATTGGTCGAAAATACGACGCCGGAGTTCCCGGGCAATGATTTCCTTGCCATCCGTTCAGTGTCAAAATATACAGGGGAATTAAAAAAAAAAAAAGGGTTTTATCTCAGACAACATAAATAAGTACAAGGAGAACAATCCATGGGTCTTTAAAACTCCAAAGCGAAGTGTCCCTTCCTGCTTGAGTGACAGTGGGTTTTCTGCTAAAACAAGCCCCTTTTCCAGCAGGTTGCTCCAAGCTGCCCATTTTGGATCTGGAACTCTTCTTAAGTTGCTCTCCTGCCCTTTCAAAAAATTAAACTCTCTCCTTTGTAATTTTCTTACCTGAAAACGCTTATTCAAAACCCACCCGATTTCAATTAAGATTAAAAAGGGGTTTCCCTCTGGAACTCGAATTCTCCTCAGAAAGTTGTTTCTGTTTCGCAGCAGATTGGACAGGATTGGATTTGGGAAACATCAGGTCTTGATTTAGGGGAAGAAAGAATCTTTCAATGCAAGCACAGAAATCACAATTATTATTTGTCCTGAGCGTTCTGTGTGTTGTGTTGTGTCGCTCCCAGGGCAGTGCAGCCTTCTGAGCTCGTTGGCAGCGTGTGGACTAAGGAGGACAAGGAAATCAACTCCCCAAATCTCTTGAAAATGATCCGTCACACCACCAATCTCACTCTTTGGTTTGAAAAGTAAGTGCAGGGCTGGCAGTGCAGGGGCACTTTCACCCTGGGACTCGCTTGGGGTTTGCTGTTTCATTTTGCAGGCTCTGCCAAAACCCCCTCTTGGCTTTCCAAACTTGGAACATAAGTAAGATGTGATTACCTAAAAATTTGCACTTGAGATTCTGGAATGAGAGCCAAAATCTGCGTGCTGGGTGGTTTTTCTTGGAAAAAAAATTGATTTACCAGCTTGCAAAATGTCAGGTTTTTATCTCTCGGTGTTTCTCACCTTCCATCGTTTGATCAGGTGCATCGTGGAGACGGAGAACTTCGAGGAGAGGGTGGCTGTGCTGAGCAGGATCATAGAAATCCTGCAGGTTTTTCAGGACCTGAACAATTTCAACGGCGTGCTGGAGATTGTCAGTGCCATGAACTCAGTGTCGGTGTACAGGCTGGATCACACCTTTGAGGTAAGGTTTGGGCGTGGGAAAAAGAAGGTAAATCAGCATCCAGGCCTGCATCACACACAGTTCTGAAGTGGTGTCGTGGAAGGAAACAAGTGTGAAATGTTGGCAGCAGAGCCTCCCCTGAGCGAAACAGAAAAAGAAGAATATAAATAAAATCCTTTGAGTTTCCTGTGTCTCTGAGAGGCACCATTTTAAGTTAATATCAAGTGTGTCATTTGTATTAAAAGACCAGGATTTTGCTTGTAAACTGATGGACAAAACATAGAGCAGATCTTTGCTACAAGAGGTGCTTTCAAATCTGAATTTCAGCTCCCGACTTTTGCTCAGCCAGCCAGGGAATTGCCTTGTATTTGCTGCCCGTGGTACTGAGAAAATTTCCACCCCTGTGTTTTTTTTTTTCCTTTGGCATCTTAGGCACTACAGGAAAGGAAAAAAAGAGTCTTGGATGAAGCAGTGGAATTAAGCCAAGATCATTTTAAGAAGTATTTAGCCAAGCTCAAGTCAATCAACCCACCCTGTGTGCCTTTCTTTGGTAAGTCAGTGTTTCGTGGTGCCAGCCCAAATTTGACTTTGCTGCAGGTGTGTGGTCAAAAACTCCTCCTCTTTTTATCAGGAATATACCTGACAAATATCCTGAAGACAGAAGAAGGGAATCCTGACTTCCTTAAAAGACAAGGGAAAGAATTAATCAACTTCAGCAAGAGGAGAAAAGTGGCTGAAATTACAGGAGAAATCCAGCAGTACCAAAACCAGCCTTATTGTTTACGGATAGAGCCAGAAATTCGGGTAATCAACCTTTAAATACCTGTTTGGGGATTGGAAAGGGGGGGAAAAAGGTACATCACCAAAAATGCCAAATAATCTCCTGGTACTGGACCTTCTTTTGCATTAATTGTGACCATCAGAAGAGGGGGCTGGTGGGAAACAGAAGTACCCCCACTAAGAACTACCCAAAAGTGGGGGAAAAAGTAGATTTTAAATCAGTGAATTACAAAGTATTTAGTCAAAATTTTTGTGTGTATTTTTCTTTTTTAAATCTTACTGGTGCTTGTTTCGTTTAGAAATTCTTTGAAAATCTCAATCCCATGGGGAAGATCCCAGAAAAAGAGTTTACAGATTATCTGTTCAACAAGTCCTTAGAGATTGAACCTCGGAACTGCAAGCAGCCACCTCGATTTGTAAGTGTTTTCCCCAAAATTCATGGAATCACAACACCCTGAGGTGGAAGGGACCCACAAGGATCATCAAGTCCAACTCCTGGGTTATTTAATTAAAATTAAATAGCTGAAATCCACTGGTCACAATGCATGGTTAACTCAATGAGCCATAAGTATTTCCTTCAGAATTCCTTATCATGAGATGATTTTCCAGCTAAACTTGATTTACAAATACTTCTATGCCTGATGCTTCTCTCTATTAAAACATACAACCTTTGGCTTATTTTAAAATTAGCATTTTTTCCCCCAGAACCTGAAATATTGCTGTTATATTTGTGTGATAAAATATGGAGCAACATTTCTCATTTCACAATATCAAGAAGCCTTATATTAATACTCATTGAAATACGACTTTATGTGTTCAGTTTTCTTTAAATAGAAGGTAATTTCTGGTTTTCTTTTGTCTAAATATTTGGTATTGTTGCAAAATTTGCACAGCTTGAAGCAGACAGATCGTGGTCTAGAGCACTTGGTTTTTAATATGTTGTAATTGCCTGAGGAGCTGGAGACATCTCTGATTTTTGGGAGAGCTGTAAATCAGTTTTGAAATCCCTTGTTGGAGGAAGGAGTGAGACGACATTGCAGATGTGCCAAGGAAGGGCCAGAAACTGCTGTTGCAAAAATGCTGTTCCAGTAATTTCTGCAAAGGATTTTTCTAAAAATAGAGGAGTGTCCGCCCTGCCAGTCTGTCAGCTGGGCAGGAATTCTTTCCCAGCTCAGGATTTCCAAAGAGGGAATCTCGTTGGAATTTCAGGACAGTCCAGTTCTGGCTGCTGTAATTTGGACACCGCTGCAGGGTGGGAGCGTCATCCACCTTCCAGGGCTCAGCTTTGATCTGGGGCTGTTACACCCCAGCCTAACAAGGCTGGGTTTGTCCACCCAGTGAGCTGGGTGTAGGAGTTTTGTCCTGACTAACCCAGAGGATGTGGACAACGTGTGTCCAGGTGTGTCCACGATCCCGGTGACCAACAGAGTAAGCTCAGAGTGTGTCTGTGCTGCTGCCCTGTGGCTTGGAGTAACTTTCTCTTTCCTAAGGTTGTGACTTGCTTTTCTCCCTGTGTTTTGTCCTGCTTGGCATCAGGAACTGGACTCTTCAATCTTACAGTTGTGGGAAAAAACCCTTAAATTAAGCTAGGAAAAAAAAGATTTATTAAAATTTATTAAGTTGCATCCGTAACATCCGTAAACTCCTGCTGTATAAACAGCACTGTACCTCCCAACAGCTGTCCCTGTCCTGCTCTTCAAGGTGTATTTGATAAATATTGTTTAAAATACCTCCCAGAGCCTTGAAAGTTTTGCTGTCTGGCACGTCAGCAGCACTAACTGTGACAGCTTTTCTGTCTCCAGCCCAGGAAAACAACATACCCCCTGAAATCCCCCGGGATAAGGCCCAACACGGGCAGACACGGCTCCACCTCTGGCACCCTGAGGAGTCATCCACTGCCGCTGGAGAAGGAGCCCAGCAAGATCAGCTTCAGCAGGATCACCGAGGCAGAACATGAGTCCGCAGTCTCGGCACCGACCTCTCCCAACACCCCGTCTACGCCACCGGTGTCGGCGACCTCGGAGTTCAGTGTGTTCTCAGACATCGATCTCAACAGTTCTTACGGTGAAACACCTTTTAAGAATCCTTGTCACTGTCCCCCAGGCTCCCCAGATTTATTCCTGTAAAACAAAGAGTTGCAAAAATTTAGAGTAACGACATCAATTCCCACCGTAACCTAAAATCGATAGTTGGGGAACGTTTTGCACGGGAAGTTTTAATCCACATGGGCAGGAGATAAAACTTGGGAGATTTTTGTGATCTCTGAGGTCACTGAAGCATTTTGTTATGGGCAGATGTTCTGTCTGGGAAGTCTTCAACCCGTTTTTTTGTCCTCCACAGGTAACAACAGCATCTTCGCTCCCGTGAGTTTGCCTCAGTCGAGTGAGTACTGGAACTGTGGGAAATGTTTAGCTCTGCCTCCCCTGGGTTCAGGAGAGCGGAATGGGAATGAAAATCTGGCATCTGTCATGAAAACGTGGGCTGCGCTCAGTAGGGTTCTTTGTAGCTCAGAAGTCCAGTGAGGAGTGTAAAGTCTGCCTGCTTTGGTTTTGGTGGGGTTTAGGTGTTTCATCTCCAGGCTCTTGCATGATCTTGCTTCTGTTTTGGATGTCCTTGATGATTGTTCTGTTTGACTAATGCTGCAAATGAAGCAACCTGATAATTTCCTAATTCCTGGGCGAGAAGAGGCTCTTTTTGTACCGCTCCTGTGAGGGATATCCTGCACTCACCTGTGTTTTCAGCTGCTCTTTTTGCTTATTCCACACATATTTTTTCATCATGTGATTAAAGTTTCCAACTGGAGAGCACAGGTGCCTGATGGATTGGCACACAGCTCTGGGCACTTCTAAGAGAAATAACAAAAGTGTGGCAAAAGTCATCAGTACAGGCTGGGGGGTTGTGCTGTTTCTTAATTTGAGGGTATTTTTCCCCCCTCTGTAAAAACTCCCTTGGAGTTCACTTGATTTATTTTCCTGTCCTTCAGCATTGCCTGCTGATTGTTGATGCCTATCATCTTTCTTTGATGCTGGCAATGGGAGAGCACTTTGTGAGACCCTTATCTGATTAAAGCAGTGAATTAAAAGAATCTCATGCTGCTGAAGTTACTGGTTCGTGTTGCTGTGGAGCACAAAGATCTGCTTGTCTGAGTTGCTTCGAGTTTGGCTTAATATTCCAGAATATGTTCCTCAGGTATTGCACAAGCAGTAAAAGATCTGCTTTTCCCTCTCCAGAGACTTTCTTCAGCTCCTGGGGGAGCTTTTCCAAGCTGAGTGATGAGCCTCAGAACCCTCCTCCGCTTCCCCCACGAAAAAAGATGGATCAGGATGCTTCTAATGCTAAGGTATTTCTGTCCTGGGGTGAATAACTTGGATAATAAATCAGGGATCATCCAATAGTGATTTAGGTTGGAAAAGACCTTGCAGATTCTCGAGTCCAGCCATCGAGCTGATGGGGTTCTGTCAATCTAAAAGACTTTGAGATGCAGAGCTCCAGTTGCCCTTTCCAAGTTTTATGTTCCCAGTGTCCAATTCTGTCAGAATTTCAGGACAGCACAGTGGTCCTGTTTGGATCCATGGGCTGTGGGGTTTCTGACAGCACCAGTAGCAGAGATCAGGAGAGTTCTTCATCTGTCAGATTTGCTCTTTAAACACTTGGACGAGGGGAAAGGCCTTAAGCTGCCAGAGGACAGGGATAGATGGGATATTGGGAAAAAATTGCTGGCTGTGAGGGTGGGCAGGCCCTGGCACAGGTTGCCCAGAGAAGCTGTGGCTGCCCCTGGATCCCTGGAAGTGTCCAAGGCCAGGTTGGACGGGGCTTGGAGCACCCTGGGCTGTTGGAAGGTGTCCCTGCCCAGGGCAGGGGGTGGAATGAGATGGTCTTTAAGGTCCCTTCCAACCCCAACCATCCCGTGGTTCCACACTCTCCATTCCTCACAACGCCCTTTCCGCCGCAGGGAAACTCGAAGCCGGACGACGACCCTCCAGCCATCCCACCTCGGCAGCCGCCGCCGCCTCCAAAGATCCAGCCCCGTGCCCCTGCCTACCCCACCCCCCTGGAGCAGCCTCTGCACAGCCCTCCCCCTCCGCCCCCCCGGGACCCCGTGCCCGACACTCCCCCGCCGGTGCCGCTGCGGCCGCCCGAGCACTTCATCAACTGCCCGCTGAGCCTGCAGCCGCCGCCGCTGGGACGCTTCCACAGGGACCCCGAGTGGCTGCGGGAGGCGGGCACGGCCCCCAGCTCACCGGGCACCCCCCCCAGCACCCCCTCCCCGCGGGTGCTGCGCCGCTGCTGCGTGACCGGCGCCGGTCACAACAACCTGGCGCAGCCGCCCGTGCCCCCCGTGCCGCCCCGGCACAACTCCAGCCCTCAGCTGCCAAAACTGCCGCCAAAGACTTACAAAAGGGAGCTCTCCCACCCTCCTTTGCACAGACTGTCTTTGCTAGAAAATGCAGAAACTCCTCAATGACCTTTGCCGTAGTAGTCATTGACACTGGAATAGTATTTGTAAAGTTCCTCTTTTCTTTTTTTTTTTTTTTTCCTTTTTTTTTTTTTTTTTTTTTTTTTAAAAAAAAAAAAAAAAAAAAAGGTTTAAATTGGAAAAAATTCAGATTACACACTCACTCCAGCCCGTGTGGCTGGGCAGGGTTACCCTCAGGTGAGCAGCAGCGTTGCCTTGGTTCACACCCTCAGTGCCGACAGTTCTGCCAGGACACAAAAATAAGAGACCTTTTGCACTGTAAACTACACTAAACGATTTTTAAACTGACATCACTGAATTGCACTGAGCCAAAAAAAAAAAAAAAAA